>NC_071389.1:156091061-156391061 GCF_022682495.2 Desmodus rotundus
TTTTCAGCTTCATCCCCTCCACTGTTGGTTCCCTGTAGATTTTTCTTTATTTTACTTAATGCGACCTTCATTACTGCCTGAGTCTTTTTTTGTGCTGTTGCTGTATCCAATGATTTCTTTGAGCGTCCTGATGACCAGTGTTTTGAACTCTACATCTGATAGGTTGGCTATCTCCATTTCACTTAGTTCTTTTCCTGGAGTTTTGTTCTGTTCTTTCATTTAGGCCATGTTTCTTTGCCTCCTCAATTTGGAAGCCTCCCTGTGTTTGTTTCTGTGTATTAGGTAGAGCTGCTTAGACACCCTGTCTTAGCAGCATGGCCTATTATAGAAAATGCTGTAAATTGTAAATTTACAATTTACATTCCACCTGTAAATTGTGTGGGATGGAAACTTAGTTAACTGCCCAGGCAGGGCAACCCATTTCACTGCCTCGTGGCTCTTTGTTCGGGGTGGGGTGGGGGGGGCTCAGACAGGGGACAATGTCACTGCCTGGCCTCTGGAGATTGCCTGGAAGTAAGCTGTCTCCTGGCACTTGCACTTCACTTTTCTCTCCATATGCCACTGGTTCCCTTCCAGCTATTGCCCTCATACTGAATCCCAGAAGGTTTGGGTCTGTTTGAGTCCTAAGCCTAAGCCTGTTGTGGCCCTTTAAGAGGAGTCTCTTGAGAATCCTACAGTTCTTCCACTGCCCCAACCCCTACTAGGTTTTACAGCCAAAAGTTCTGGGAACTTTTCTTCCTGGTGCTGGAACCCTGGGCTGGGTGGTCTGGTATGGGGCTAGGATCACTTGCTTCTGAGGTATCCCTCCCAATTTTTATCCACTACATGTGGGAGTGGCACCACCCATTCCACTCCCTCTCCACACCATTCCGTGTCTCCATGCCTCTGAGCACCTCTCCATGTCTCTGCCCCTTCCACCTGCCTGGATGAATGTGGCTTCTTTGAATCCTTAGTTGTCAGACTTCCATACATCTTGATTTTCTGACAAATCTGGATAATACTTGTTTTATAGTCTAGTTGTAATTTTTGCTGTACTTGCGCATGGAGGCGAAGCACATTTATGTATACCTCCATCTTGACCAGACAGCAATAGGAATCTTTCAGTCTTTCAGAGGAATTATCATTTTAAGGAACCACCATCATATACGAGGTCTGTCCAGAAAAACTCCAATCATTGTTAATATAATGAGAACAGTTTGCACAATATCAGAGTAACCTGGCAGCCAAGGAGAGTGGACTCGAATGCACACGTGTGAACACTGATGACTTCACTGTACTAGTCAGTGGGGGTGGTAAATGTCATTGAGTGCACATATGTACTGTGTGGTCATCGCATTCAAAATGACTGAGCAAATAGAGCAATGAATCTGCATCAAATTTCGTGTGAAGCTTGAACATTCTTCCACAGAAACTAGAAGGATGATTCAGAAGGCCACAGCTATGGGCGACTGGTGATTGGCAGCTTCATCATGACAACATACCAATTCATGTGTCGCATCTCATGCAGAGATTTTGGTGAAACATCAAATCACCCAAGTGACTCAGGCCCCTACAGCCCAGATCTTGTGACCTGTGACTTCTGGATTTTCCCCAAACTAAAATCACCTTTGAAAGGGAAGGATTTCAGACTGTTGATGAGATTCAGGGAAATATGATAGGGCAGCTGATGGCAACTGGAAGAACTGTGTGAGGTCCCAAGGTGTCTACTTTGAAGGGGCCTGGGGTATCATTGTCCTGTGTGCAATGTTTCTTGTATCTTCTTCAATAAATGTCCCTATTTTTCATATTATGTGGCTGGATACTTGCGGAATGGAACTTGTACATGGTCTGTTGTTGACTGAAATGTTATGTGGTGCATGGCTATATTTCTAAACATGTTCTGATCACATACAAAAAGTTAAATTTGGATGACAAATCTAATAAAATAAAGACAATTTACAAAACTATCAAAATTTTTTTCTTGAGAAAAAGGGTATAGTTGAATTTCTTAGCTCTAAATAAAGTGTTACGATCGTTAATTTCTACAGAGCACAAGAGCGATGGATTGTCCATGAGGTTGACTGGTTACTTTTTTCTCTCTCTGATTTAGGTACAGTTATATGTCTTCCTTGGCTGTAGGGTGGGGCCATCATCCTTTCACAGAGCTGGGCACCTCAAGACCTGACTAGATGAGGAATGACTGCCAAAGGAAATATTTGAAGAACTACCTGAAAAACAGAACATGGCCACAATGG
The DNA here is from genome assembly GCF_022682495.2 of Desmodus rotundus. Lineage (NCBI taxonomy): Eukaryota > Metazoa > Chordata > Mammalia > Chiroptera > Phyllostomidae > Desmodus > Desmodus rotundus. Next base: position 156,093,296 of record NC_071389.1, read on the forward strand.
CGTCTCTCCTGGTGCAGGTCGAGAGGCAATGAAGCAGGTGCACGTGGGAGACAGGTGGGCATGCCTGGAGAGGGCCGTCTAGCTTCCAAGACAGTTGCTCACAAAGACTCTCAGTGAGTTAATCTACTACTTTCCAGGGAATGACCTCAGACCTGTGGGCTCTGAAACTCATCAGTAACCCAGAGTTCTTTGAACTTAGAAATATACTTTATGCTAACAAATTGATTATGAGGTAGAAACACAAAATGCCAATCAATTACATTTTAAAGAGAAATATAACTGTCAAGGAGACCTCACGTTCAAGTCAGTCTATCAGTGCAAAATACAGTTTATTTCAGGGAAAAGTGAAACGGATCAAGGGGAGTTAGTTATGTGAACAGAATGGGCAACATGCAGCGACTCTCACAGCCTGCCATACCTGCCTCTATAATGGGACTATACTGGCCGGGTAGGCGGATAAATCCACTTGTTAGCAATGCTTGGATGTGTGTAATTCAGATTTGCCCATGATTTTAATGGGACTTTATATATTTCTCTTTACTCCAAATTATGATGGACTTATTTTTTAGTTTAAATCTCAAAAAACAACCTTACTTCCCTTATTTTCAGATTTTTGAGGCCCATTCCTTTGTCTCCCTCAGGGATTGTGTTGGGAAAGACAGAGACTTTCCTCTACTTTTCTTGGTTCTTTTGGCTGGTCGAATAATTAAATCAACATGAGGCAGATAAGCAAGAAAAAAAATAACCAAATTTAATTACAAACACACATATGGGAACGCCCTACACATGGGAGGTTCAGACACAGAAAGGTAAAATGAGGTATCTATGGCATTCCGAGCTAATAAATGAGGTAAAAGGCCTGAGGCTCCAGAGGGGAGGAGGGTAATCCACAGGACAATAAGAACAGATATTCAGTAATAAGATGCTTGCCCTGCTGTATAGATAGGACATAAAAAAGTTATCTTTAAGGGAGTTGTAAATGTTTCCCTTGGGTCTGCAGGGTGTCAACAACCTTCAGTGCAAAATAATCCACACACCATAGAGGTATATCTTGGGATGACTTGTTCTGAACCCCTACAACAGTCTGCAAAATGCCTGATCAAAAGGCCAATTCTGGAACACCGCAACAGTGAAATGTGTCTGTGATGTCCACGCAGTCAAAAGGCACAACTAAAATAGAACCAGGCCCTGAAGAGACCAGCAGTGACCACCGACCAGTGTGCTGGACAGCTCATATGTCCTTGGTCTAAGACCAGTGGCCACTTTCAGCTTGCCTACCAGCCGAGAGAAATCCTCCAGGGATGTGGAAGTCTTGAAAATAGTTTCTCTACATCCCATCCTTTGATTCACAGAGAAACTTTCCATCAGATATTGAGTCACTTGCTAGCATTTATAGACACAGTTAAACACAGAATTTTCTGTACCCTTATCCTCACTTTTCTCCTTTCCCTTTTCCTTAATGTGGAGTGGGGAGGAGTGGGTAACTGAAGCTATGCTGGAAATCTGTTTCCAGGCCATTGTAAATAGATAAAATCCAAACAAATGCAGTACTTTATTTAAACAAGTGATCAGAATTCTCTTTGTTCCTAGTCTAACTAGGAACTAACTACACTGAGTACTTAGGAAGTTTCTTAAAGACAAAAGAAATCTTCTAAAATCTTAATTTTTTCCTGTTTATTGAGATTGTTGGGGTGATACTGGTTAACAAAATTACACAGCTTTCAGGTGCACAATTCTGCACACATCATCTGCGCACTGTCTTGTGAGTTCACCACCCCAAGTCAAATTACTGTCCATCACCAGTTACCCCCATACCCTCCTTCCCCTCCCCCCCCAGCAAACACCACACTGTTGTCTGTGTCCATGAGTTTTTTCTCTTTTTTCTTTTTTCCTCAATTCTATACCCCACCCACCCCCTTCCCTGCCAATAGCTGTCAGCCTGCTCTCTATTTATGAGTCTGTCTGTATTTTGCTTGTTAGTTCATTTTTGTTCACTAGAGTCCACGTATGAATGAAGTCATATGGTATTTGTCTATTTCTGACTGACTTGTTTCCCATAGCATAATGTTACCCAGGTCCATCCATGCTTTTGCAAAGGGTAAGATGCTTTTTCATGGTCGAGTGGTATTTCATTGTACAAATATGCCACAGTAATTTTATCCACTTATCTACTGCTGGACACCTGGGCTGTTTCTAAATCTCGGCTATTGTAAATAATGCTGCAAGGAACACAGTGGTGGATATATTCTTTTGAATTAGTATTTTGTGTTTCTTCAGATATATTGCCAGAAGTAGAAACACTGGGTCATACGGCAGTTCAATTTTTAATTTTTTGAGGTAACTGCATACTGCTTTTCACAGCAGCTGCACCAACCTGCATTCTCACCAACAGTGCAAAAGGGTCCCCCTTTCTCCACATCCTCGCCAGCACTTGTTGTTTGTTGATTTATTGATGATAGCCATTCCAACAGTAGTGAGGTGATATGTCATGATGGGTTTTTAAAACTTTATTTTATTAATTTGAGAGAGAGAGACTGACTGATTTGGTGTTCCACTTATTTATGCATTCATTGGTAGATTTGTGTACGTGCCCTGACTGGAGTCAAACCTGTAACCTTGGCCTATTGGGTCGACACTCTAACCAATGGAGCTTCTCAGACAGGGCCTCTCATTGTGATATTAATTTGCATTTCTCTGATGATTGGTGGTGTTGAGTAAACACATGATTTTCTAACCACTGTGCTGTACATCTGAAACTAATACAGAATAATATTGAATGTAAACTGTAAATGAAAAATAAAATAAATAAATTTACATAAAATATAAATGGCTAATATCCTAAAATGTTGTTCCAACACAGCATATTTTAATTCCTTACCAGAAAGAAAGTTTCAAGCTGAAGGGGCGGAGTGGGGAACACAAAACAAAACAAAACCTCGGCCTGGACTTGGAACCAGAGAGGACCAGGGTTGCAGTTCGGGTGCTGCAAATGCTAGCAGCGGGGTGGTAGTCAGCCCATGTCAGCAACCTGAGCCTGCGTCTCCTTCTCTTCCGGATGAGAGTGTGGGGAGGGAGAAGTTTTCTCTGAGCCTCTTAGCATCCCTGACTGAGTCTAAAAGTTAAACTGACAAAGAGAGGTTAACAGGAGGAAAGCATACAGACTTACTGAACATGTTTTACATGACACGGGAGCCTTCACAAGGAAGTGAAGATCTGAAGAAAGTTAGACTTGAGTGTTTTTATGCTGGGCTGATGAACAGTGGACAGTTGCGGAGGAACACAATAGGTTAAGGAATATAAGATAAATGTAGTAAACTGGAGGAATGCGGCGGAGCCTATTTGTCGGGACTCTTCTCTGCATCCCTCTGTCTTCAGATAGGGACGCTCCTTTCTTCTGGGCTATAGGGAGGGCACCTCTCACATGGAGGTTTTATGTCTTATTTCAGGGAAGAAGGTCTGGAGGAAGGTCAGAGTGACTTTCCTGCTTCTGTTGTTTTCTCAAACTCCTTCAGTTTAAAATAGTTAATATGCCAAAGTGCCATATTTGGGGGTAGTGTGTCCTGAACCCCATCACAGGGGTTTGACTGGGGCATTGAGATACCTTCAAGTTTATAATTCTAATAGGCATTCCAGATGGAAGGGACAACGGAGGACCCCAGGAGCCTAAGGGCTGGTGTAGTAAGGAAGGGAGGAGAGGCTAGGAGGATGAGGGTTGTGTCAGAGCAGGAGATGTTAGAATTTAAGACTCCACATTGGACTAGTTTTTGGAGGAAAGGCCAAGGGATTAAGAGTCTACAGTGAAGTAGAAACAGAGGCCATTTCAGTCTCAGTCAGAAAACGTGGCTAAGATTAGATGAGTCACCCACACAAGTACTGAAATTCCCCAGGGCAAAGAGGAGGAGGGCGGTGAAGAGGAAGGCAGTAAGCTAGGGGCCAACATCTCTATTGAACGTGGTGTATGACCAAGAGATGGTAGGGCACAGCGCGGTCGGGTGCACCCGCATTGGCACCAGACAGATTTTCGTTCACATCACAGATCTACCACTGCCCACTTCTTGTCTGTGGGTTCCTTGCTTACCATGGCAGATTATCGTCTACTCAACTATCCCACAGGGCCATTCTTTAGAGTACAAGGTAACAATGCCCACTCAACAGCCATTCTTATCTTCTTCCTTGCTAACAGAACACAATCCTCCATGAATGTTCTGTGAAGGTTGGATTCAGCCTTAGACCCACTTAGTAGATCTTGATTTATCTTAGCCAATCATGGTGGTTTCTTCTTCTATTTTAGTAATTGACTTAGGAAGGACCAATACTGAACAATGAGATGTAGGATAAGCCTACTAGGACGACTTCTGGAAAATTGTTTTCTTCATTGTGAAGATGTGATGCCAAGAGCTTCTGCAGCCATCTTGCTACCATGAGGAAACCTAGCAGGTAAGCTGAGCATGTCAGCACAGAGAAATAAAAGCAATCCCCAATTATTTACCAAAGCAATATTTGGAAGGCTAATAGCACAAGTTCTGAAAAATCAGTTGGGAACTTGAGAATTTAGATTGAAATATAAACTAAAAATTGTTTCTTCTTAGTCCTTTAGAAGAAATTGCATTTTTAACTTTAAAAGGAGAGAGGAACCTCTGAATGAACTAACAGATATGTCTTTTAAAATCAGCAGTGACTGTAATCTAATGAATAAATTATTAGATGCTCTGTAATTCTTCTCCCAAAGTTGTCAGGTGTTTTGAGAGGTAAATTAATGTTGGTTCAGAAAGTATAAAGTGAGTCATACGAAGAGAATTGATGTTCATGATCTTGAAATGTATTAAATATCAAAGATGATAAAGTCTTCTTTCTCATTTTTTGCAGGGCGCAACCCATTACCTGACTACATTTAAGAGGCAAAACAGGCTATTGACCTAGAGTGATTCAGACAACATGAATTTGCTCACAGAACTTATAGTTATTGATGCACAGAGAGCAATTCAGAATGTGCACACTGCAACCTTGGCCTCCTTTTCCTGCTTAACCATTCCTCAGAGGGATGAGGCTTTTTAACTCATCTGCTGAAAGCCAGATAGACACTTTAAATAATTTACCGAAGTGGAGTCTGTGCTTCAGACTTAAACTGAACCAAACAGACAAACCACACATGATAAATGGGAATATTGTGCACACATATTTGGATGCATGGTGGTTACATTTATATTAAAAATATTTAATATATTTTTGCCATAATATATGCCATTATGGCATAAAATCCAACAATCAGAGTGAATGCCAGCTGTGGGCTGGGCAGGGCCCTGTGAGGCCCATATTGTTCCAGCCGTTAATTCTTCAGTTTTTACATCACACAGAGATGGGAGGATACCAGAGGAGGATCTGGGGTGACTGGAGAGGGGGTGCTCTTTACCAAGTGCTATGTGACTATGCATTTCCATAATTTAACAGAACAGTGTGGCCACAGTGGGGCATACCAAGTAATATCCATCCTGAACCTAGAAACTCATCTAAGTTATCTTTTGATGACCAAGGGAACCGACTCAGAATGTTACTGACTTGTCCAAAGTCATTCCCAGTTAGTTGCACAGCCTGGGCTATATCCCAGGTTTCTTACTTCCGAATCCTCTACTCTTTACATCATACCGAATACTCTAAGGATAAAATTAAACAAAAAAAATTCCATTCTTTGACCATCAAATCAAATGAAATGTCCAAGGCCATAAAGGAAAGAGCCATTTGGAGCACAAATTGAGTTATCACCACACTGATAACTTGACTAATGACCCGTATTTTCTCTGATTAGTTAAACCAGACATCTAATTCTAATTTTGAAGTGTTTATTTTAAATTGTGCTGTTTTGACTATTCTTTATTTCCAATATGGAAAGACAACCTGTTACTGAGAGTAGATGTGATATGGTGGTAAAAAAAGAAAATAATTTGGAGACCATTCATCTGAGATTGAGTGGTCTTCTACTTATTAATTATGTGAAATTGAACATGAAATTTTGCTGTGCTGAGTCTCAGTTTTACAATCACTAAAGAGGAGATTAACAGTAAAGTGGAGTGGTAGGACTTGCCTGCCGTCCTATTGCCGAGAAGTGGGTAGGGCGGTGGGCCAGTCACTCGTCAGTGATGGAGGTGCCCCGTGCCTGGTGTTGTCCAGCACAGTTCCCATTAGTCACATGTGGCTACAGAGCATGTGCAATGAGGCTCATGCAACTGAGGAAGTGAATTTTAAATTTTATTTAATTTTAATTTCTATTTAATATCACATGTGCAGTGTACTACCATTTTAGAGAGCCCAGGTATATACAGGGTGGGACAAAAGTAGGTTCACAGTTTGTATGGAAAATACAATAACAAATACATAATAATACAAGAATAAACTCAGTGTTTTGCATACTCACAACTGTAAATCTATTTTTGCCCTACTGTGTAGAGAGCCAGAGAATGACATAGATGGAAAGAGAGAACTGAAGATGCCATGAGATTCCGGGAGAAGAGAGGACAGTCTTTTTCTCTTCTGAGAGAACCTGTATATAAAAAGTCACCCTCTTAGACTTGTTTCAGCTTTGGGAATTTACATAATATTTTAATCATGTTTTTATTTGCAAAAGCATCTTTCCAGGGAGTTGTCTACCTTATCACTAATTGCTTAGGAAATTAGTGGTAGACATTTTCAGTTCTGTTAGGCATTTTCTATCTTGTTTACCACCAGAAACATCCTAAACCCTTCGCAGTGTCAGCGCTGTGCCCACCCTTTCCTTGCCCCGGCTGACGTCCTGCAGCAGCGGTCCAAACGTATCTGGGCTGGTCTCCATGTCTTCGAGTGGCCCTCAGGGCAGCTTTGCTGACGTGAAGGGGGTCAAAACCCAACACTCCTACCAGCAGAATGTTGTATGCACCATGGAGATTATCTTCTGAAAAGACTTAAAAGTCCAGCCGATTTGTCACAAAGGGTTAAACAACAGCAGTGCTTAGTAACTAGGAGCGCTGAGCCATAGCTATTTTATGGGCAGTCCATGCCCTTTTGTCCTGACTCTAGGTTGCACCTCACACTGAAAAAAAATGATTACCTTAACATCTTCTATGGTTAGGAGATACTAAATCTTCTGCTCTAACAATAATAATAATAACATAATAATGATAGTTAGAAATGATGGGTGTTCAAAATATGGTATTGGGCTTTGGGAAAGCCACTCCTAGAAAATGGGAAGAAAAGGTTTATTTACTTCTAAATTTGACTGAGAAAATAACCACTAACTGATTAACAGCTTCAAAGTAATACAGAAACACGAACTCTAAGGCCTGTCGATGTTTACGTCTCATTAGAATACATTTCAAAACACACTCTATTGTTCTTTGGGTGCTGATACATTCCTACTGAGGACGTGCACACAAAAACTTCTTCCATGCTCCTGAGACAATGTACCAACATGATAAAAATACACCAGTCGACGGTTTGCCTAAATGGAGCACAATTACCACCAAGTCGTACGACCTTTTAAGTCCTGCACGTCACCGTGGGAAACCTCACTGCGTGTGTGACCCGAATACATACAACCCCGTGGAAAATTCCATAAATGCAGAGTAGCCTAAGAGGACCCAGCAGCTGCCTTGCTTTTTAAAAAATAAAACACAAGGGATTTCTGGAGAATAGTTCCCCAAACCACTGGGCCTTTTTAGAATTCTCTGTCATTTTCATCTCTCCATAGTAATTCTTAAACAGCATCCATTCAAATTGCTATGCTTCAACTCTGAGGAATGTAAATACTGAGGTAATTATGAGCCTTATTTTCCAGGAGCACACATTTAAATGATTATCTGAAAGTCAAATGTTAATGTTACAAAATGGAGAAGTAGAACATAGTTAATGCATTTTGCCCATAGTTAATAGGCTAAAATAGAGCCCGCTATGTAACACTGCAAGAAGATTGAAATGTGGAGACTAGAAGTGTTTTTTCATCGTTCAAATATTGCATAGCAGTACGTGTATTTCATTTGCATTAGCCTCCCGCAAGGACTAGGGGGACAAAAGACACGAGGCAAAGGAACCAGGAGAAAACGTGGGGCAACCAGAGATGGACAAAATGTGTGCAGGCAACCCGGCAGGGTGTGGGGGCACAGAACGACTTTGGGTTCTGTCCTCCAACTACATCTGTCGGAAGCTCACGGACAACTAGCCACGTGCTCTCTGGGCCCCTGTCCTTCTCTGGGTTCTGTTTCTATAAGTTGCTCCTCTTCCTCTCTTCTATACCTTACCCCCTGCTTTAAGCTGATTTGAACAAATATCAGTTATAAAATCAGTAATTTTCTTAATTATAATTATATCCTATATGTTTAACCATTATGGAACTACACTCTCATGGAATTTATAGAATAATAAAATCTGATTGTTATAGATTGAACTGTATATCCCTCCCCCCCAAAAAAAGATATTTTGAATTCCTAATCACCAGTATCACAGAATGGGACCTCATTTGGAGACAGGGCAGCTGCAGCTAATATAAGGCAAGATGAGGTCATACTAGAGTAGGCTGGGTCCCCAGTCCAATATGACTGGTGTACTTACAAGAAGGTGGCCTGAGAAGACACGGGGAAGCACAAGGAGAGTGCCATAGGAAGAGAGAAGCGGAGATTGGAACGGCGCAGCCCCCAGCCAAGGAATGGACGGCGAACCTGGGGGGCGGCACGGAGCAGAGTTTAGAGGCCTCAGGCTCTGCCAACAGCTTGGCTCTAGGCTTCCAGCCTCCGACACGGCGAGTCAATAACCTTCTGTTCCGGTGAGCCGCCCGGTTTGGGGCACTTTGTCATGGCAGCCCCAGGACGCTAATACACTAATAGTTAGAAGAAACCTTAATTTTTCTCTCTCTAGATGACAATCGAACCCACTGCCCAACAGCAAGAGCGACTGCTAACAGGTACTTCTCGCTGCACACATGCCAGAGCCTGCCTGACCGCCCCCCGGAAACCAGGCTGCTCCTCCCCATGACTCGGGTCTCCGGTGAGCCTGCTCTTGGCCGCTCCACTCAGCTATCATAGTTCTGAGTCTCCTGTATGCAGTTCTCAAAGTCTCCAAGAATTTCCTTGTTGACTCCAGGCCACGTATGCATTTTCTCACTAAAGACAGACCACTGGAAAGTTAAGTAGTCAACTGACCATCAGTTGCGGAGCACGAACCCAGAGAAAGATGTTTTAGATAAACTGAATGTTCAGTGGCCCCAGACATACCCACTTCACAGTGAAGACAGTCTTTGGGAGGAGATGTTGCCATTTTCTCCTCCGGTCAGAGGAGCATGAGCCGAGACGTTCAGCTTTGTGTTGGTGCTGGGAAGCAAAACTTGCCTCCCTCAAGTGTGTCTTTTTGGTATGAGGATGATTGTTATTTAAAAAATAAATAAAAGACTCAGGAAGAACCTTTGACCTTCCCCCTTACTGCCTAAAAGAATACACACAGAAGGCCTACTTCAGGAAGGGAGCTGCCACCACAGACAGCTGCAGCCCAGTGTGAGGGCGGCCTGGTGCGGGAGACTCGGCAGCGCCTGAAGCTCAGCGTCTGCCTGTGTCCGTCATCTCTGCGTGGTCCTGCAAACATCTGTTTACCCAACATTTGCTTTCCATCTTCATATGAGTTGCCTTCCTCCTCTGCGAAGCCCCAGACCACTACGCCCTTCTCTTTTGCTCACGATGGCATATAAGCCCCAACTGCCCACCTTACCCTCTGGCCTCATATTTTTATGGAACCCTCATATGCAGGTATGTAATTAAGTTTGGTAATTTTGTCCTGTTAATCTGTGTCATGTCATTGAAATCTTAGGCCAGCCAGAAGAAACTAGAAGGGTAGAGAAAAGTTTCTTCCTGCCCAACAGCATGCTTCGCAGAGTTCCCTAAGCTGACCAACCTTTTTGTTGAGAGTAACATTTTTCTCTTAGTTGTATTAATATACTAATTAGTCAAGTTACAGTTTGCTTGGTGTCTCTTTCCAGGAAGAAGCTGTCAAGAGGGGATTCAGCATGCATGGATTTTACTGGGCAGGGAGACAGGGCAGGCTGGGAGGGCCATTGCACTGTGACGGGAGTCTGACCCTTGGAGAGGGAAAATGTGTGAGAAGGGAGAGTAGAAGTGTCCAGACTGCCACACAATCTAAGGAAGTTTCATCAAGGCTGGCTGGGCAGGGGTAAGGTGGGGGTGTGGCTAGAAGTAAAGTGGGCTGTAGGAGGAGTCCCCCAACTCCCAGAGGGTGGATCTGCCTTAGCATTCCTGCTACACTCCGTCATTGGCTGCGAGCAGCTGTGGGAGAGTGGGCCTCAGGGTGGACACGGTGAAGGATTTCAGAATACCACGTCAGACGCTCGGTCCGTTGTGCACTCTGTGGTTGGGGGTCTCCTCATGCCCACACACCACGAGCTGGGAACCACCCTTTTTCTTTAAGGAGACTTACTGCACATCCCGGTAATGTGTTGATTTAAATTTTAACTTCCAGAAGCAATTTTACTTCTCACTTCTTGGAAGAATCCTTATTGTGGCTTGATCTCCAAGTGTTCGTAATACCTATCTTGTTTTATTCTGTGCACCTATTATATCTACAAACAACCCTTCAATACCTATACTCATATATTTAAGATATACTAACACATGTACAAGAGAGGGAGAAGCCGCTGAAGCTGAACACTCCCTGAGAAATGCAACTTTCCCCAAACCCCTAGTAGAACAGCTCTGAAATGGAAGGATCCTGTGTTAGTGCCCCGTAGTACACAGGTAGACATCACACACATGCACGCCCATAATAACATCGCAAGGTAAATGCATGCCTTACAGCATAGATGGCATTTAATGAAACACCTCGCTAGGTTTTCGGAACACTTGACTTTCCTCAATGAGAGCAGAGGTCGCCCTCAGAAACAGCAGTGTGCACAACCCTCAGGACCCAGAGAGGGTGAAACAAATGGGCGCACGTCAATCTCACAGCGCTGCCCAAACAGCACGTGAGGAACGCGCACGGCACAGCCCCCTTCGCCTCGGCGGCGAAAGTCGTGAGAGGTGCTGCGTCAGAGCGTGTGCACGTGGGGACTCGGCGACACCAAAGCGACTGCACGTCCAGGCCCGTCTGGGCCTCGCAATGATGTGAACTACAAAGCACTAAGGGGCAAGGGAAGGAGTGGAAAATACCGTCTGCAATATGAGAGTCTTTGTTGTCCGGCTTATTTTCAAACCTTGGATAAAGAACTTCTCTGTGCCCCGTTCCTTTTTTGTTCCAGCCGCCTCTATCTGCTTCAAAGCCACGGTAGTTTAGGTGGCACAGCTGAATCCACATAAAACCACTCCGGCCTAATAACTCCTCGGTGCCATTTCAAGGGCCAGACTTCCTTCATGTTTTTTTCTAGGTTCTCTGTCCCCTTTACAACTTGTTCAAATATTTTCAATGATCTGATGCAGTGCAAAGAAACCAGACCTGAATGAAAGCAAAAACATTCGGAACCTAAGAATTAGATATTATTTTAGTTTCAGAAAACACGTATGCTTGAAGTTTACCTCAAGTTCCTGAATAGGGGGAGAAGTCTAGAATAATAATAACCCCCAAAATAGAAACCTTCAAATAATCAGAGTTTTGCCTTCACAGTCAGCACTCTAATTTTATGGGGAAAAAATTATAAGCAAACTATCATAACAACTGCTAAGGAGATTTTAATATTCTTGGACATTTTCATTGCTTACAGTTGAAAATTGTGTTATTGAACTATAACACACTTTGAACATATATTCAGAACACTATTTGCTAAGGCAAGACATAAAATCATATATTTCATATATGATTTTCATAAGAGAAGGCTCAAAAAGGATTTTGGCATTGAGAGAGAAAACTGTTAGCAAATCAGAAAGTAGAATAGCCAGATTCTCTCATTCAGTTATCCCTACAATTTGTTATACTTCTTAGATACATGGAAGACACGTGGCCTCCTACAGACAGTTACAACCTCACCTCTCAGGTCAGCGAGCACTGAGTCAGTTCCTAGGGGGCCAAGCAGCACCAGCAGCCTCCTTTCCTCTTGTGCCCTCTTCGCACTCCCACAGTTATCCTGAGTCTAGCTGATCCAAGAAATCATCCTCTGCCCTGTCGTTGATTTAGGAGAGCTGACAAAGGAAAAGATGACTATAATGCTCCCCAAGCCCCCAAGCTAAATTCTCATGGCATCTGTCCCTCCATCACAAACAGACAGACACACACACCCCTCACACTGTATGTTGCACCCCCGTCACTTTTCTTCTCACTGCTGCCCTTGATGTTCATTCGAACTGGACTTTGCACACACAGTGTTTATGTGCTAAAGAGGACACATGTCAAATGAATAGTCGTGAGTCACAGATGCATCTAAGAAATCACGTTTGGACCCCGTGATGTAAGCAGGTGCTCAACGGACATGGCTGCTCTTCTCCAGCCCTGTTTCCTCATCAGGAAAGGGAACACCGCGGATAGCCAGGCAGTTCCGGGACCCCTCTCTGCACTCGCCCAGCAAGGATGCCTGCTGCCCCAGTGTGACCCGTGGCTCTGACAGCTGCACCACGCTGATCACCACGTGCAACAGCACCACGGGGGTGCAGACGGCCGGTCAGCTGGCCAAGCCTACTCCTGTCGTGTGTTGTAAAGTTTTTCACTTTCATAAACATAAAAGGGACACCTATGACACACTTTAAACAGTGTTATAGCACATCGTGGGTTTGAAAAGGACAAGTAAGAGCAGTTGTACAAAGACTGTTTCAAGTATATCTGTATGAATAAAAGAAGTATTTTTATCATTTTACCCAGAAGAACACAAATACTTTCGCTTATTTAGATCTTCCACAAAGAATGTTGGCTACCACCAATGGTTTTTTTAAAAATGAATTTCATTTTAAATTTTCAAATAACTTAATAGTAAGCAGAAAAACTAAAAAAAAGATAAGTACAGTTATATTAGCCTATTTGAATTGCCTTGAAAACAAGTGAGGAAGAGGGCAAAACTCTAACTGATTTCTTTGTGTTCTCCGGGTGGGAGTGCAGTTAGGTGTTTAGGAACGAGTCTCTTGCTCTGAGTGGGTACGTATCTATCAGATAAGCAACAGTGAGAGGGGAGGATGAGAGAGCAGGACCAGAAGACCACACAGCTCCATCAGATGTGGGCTGGGACAAGGTTGATAGTCTTCCTTAAGAGTCCCAAGTCCTCTCGTCCATCCTCTCGTGCCCATCTGTCCTCGCCCTAGGCTGACAGCTACGGTGGACAGACATCAGGTATTGACATTGCCCCTCAATTTTTACTGAAGTCCTTGCCTAAAAACAGCTGCGACGCACAGCTGGTTTGTTCAGCACACAGTGAGGGTCAGTGCGTCCCTCTTTGGCTGGAAGAATTTCTGCCTGGGCTCTTGTGTCACCAGTCTAGGTAATAGCTGTTAATGAGACACATACGTAATTGTGAGGGGATGGAGTGCGAGACCTCACAGAATGCGCACCTTTTAAAATAGGCACAGGGACATAATTCAATAGCTATTTCCCAGATTGGGGTGGAAAATCTCTCCAGAGGAAGATAAAGATAACTAAAACAAAAAGTAGATAGCCAATTGACATTCTAGAGCAAAGCCCCAGGGCAGGGGAAAGACCAAGGTCAGGGAAGTTTTCTATGCTCCCTTTCTCTCTCCCTCCCCTAAAGATTACTCTGAAACCCCCGGAGCCAAATCTCCTTTTTCTTTAAAAGTCCAGGGACAAGAACATTACAAGAGAAATAGAGTGGGAGGTTTGTTGAAGATGCCAGAGCCTTAGGAAGTCTCCTAGATGAGTATTACAAAATCCCTCTTGACATTAATTTATCTTCAGCCTCTGGAATCTTTAATATGTTTAGCTTACAAAGTGTCAAGTGATCCCCTTGTTCCTTTTTCAGCACAATGGAGCCTTGGGTATTATCGTCTTACCGCCACTCCTACATTCGCAACTATTGCCGCCAACGCCCACCTGCTCACAAAGCACGCTTGTGGCAAAGAGAGTTACACTCCAGTTTCAACAGTAGATGTCAGCACTAACCTTGCTCATGTAGGTTCGCATATATTTTAAGATGCAGAAATCATGTTATTTGTTCAATGGTAACATCTCAAGGACAAGAAATATCTACATTGTTCTTTTTAAAGAAAATAGGTAATTAGATGCTTACCTTAAAAAAAACCCAAATGTCCTCTTGGTAAGAAAGAGTTTGGTGAATTTGCCCACGTTCATGGAGGCCGGCGAAGGGCACGTAAACGGAAACTTCGCCTCCTTTCGGAAGCACTTGCAGATAACTTTGTTGCTCATCAAACTCCCAGACAAATCTGTTCATGATGACATTCCTGAGGAAGGCAACAGACAAGGCTTGAAGTCAAACAGAGAAAAATTACTATTTTGTTATATAAAAATTCATATCTCAGAGTCTGGCAGAGTTAGCTTTAATCATGCTTTTTTTCAAATATTAAATCTTTATTTTGTTTTAGACTATTTTATATACAGAACTATGTCATAAGCTGATTCAATCACTCCTATTAAGTAAATTGTTTCTCAAATATTTGGCAAAAGCTAATTAGTAATAGCTCATTTTATTTTCTTTTTTCTTTCCTTTAAAACATTTTTTATTTAATCTTTATTGTATTTTTATCCATTACCATTCAGTCCCCTTATATCCCTTTCCCCCCAGCAATAATTATGCTCTTTTTAAACAGATCTTTTTTTAAGAGCAGTTTTAGGTTCACCGAAGAACTGAACTGAAGTACAGAATTTCTCGTCTGCTGCCCTGACACAGCCTCCCCCGCTATCAGCACCCCACACCCGGGAGGAGCATTCGTTATACTGGGTGAATTCACACTGACACATCCTTGTCACCCGGAGCTCACGGGGTTTACTTTGGGTTGTGTTTTTTATGGGTTTTGACAAATATATAATGACATGTATCCTTCATGAAAGCATCCTAAAGAGTAGTTTCTCTGCCCTAAAAGCCCCTTGTGCTCCACCTGTTCCATTGATTTCTCTGTTTCGCCCTTACTACACTGTTTTGATTGTTGTGGATTTACAGTAAGCCTGGAAGTCAGGTAACATCGGTCCTTCAGCATTGTTCTCCTTCACTATTTTGTTGGCTATTGTGGGGCTGTTGCCTCTCCACACAAACTTTCTAATCTGTCCGTCACTATTCACAAAATAACTTGCCGAGAGTTTGAGATTGGGCTGAATCTGTAGTCAAGTTGGGAAGAAATAAAATCTTGACAATGTTAAGTTTTCTTATAAATGAACAGAGAGTATCTTTCTATTCAGTTTTGTTTATTTCTTTAAGTAAAGTTCTATAGATTTTCTTATATAGATCATGTACACATATAGACTTGTACCCTAGAATATTAGTTTGAGGGTTTGCTAATGTAAATTGCATTGCATTTTTAATTTCAAATTCCACTTGGTCACTGATGATACATAGGAAAGCAACTGACTACTGTACAGGATACATGTAGCTCTGTCTCCTGTAACCTGGTTGTAATGGCTTACTAATTCCAGCGTTTTTGTCAGTTCTGTTGGATTTTCTACATAGACAAACATGTCATCTAGGAACAAAGACTGTTTCATTCCTTCCTTCCCAATCCATATACTTTTTGTTGTAGGTTCTTGTCTTACTGCCGGAGCTAGGACTTCCAGTGTGATGTTGGAAAGGAGCGGAAGGAGGGGACATCCTTGCCTTGTGTCTGATCTCAGAGGGAAAGGTTCTAGTTTTTCAACGATACGTATTATGTTAACTGCAGACTTTTTGTAGGTGTTATTTATAAAGTTGAGGAAGTTATCTTCTACTCCTTGTTAGCTTAGAGTTTTTATCATGAATGGGTGTTGGATTTGGTCAAACGCCTTTTCTGTATCTATTGATGTGATCATGCAGTGCTTCTTTTTTGTGGCCTGGTGGTGTGATGGAGTAGGTTAGTTTTTGAATGTTGAAACAGCCTTAATTTAGAAGTATATTGTTTAATCTCAAAGTATATTGGGATTTTTCAGTTATTGATTTTTAGTTTAATTTCGTGGTGGTCTGAGAGCAGACATTGTAAGGATTTCTATGTTAAAATTATTGCCAAAAAACTAGGAAATCCTGCCATTAGTGACAGCACGGATGGACCCCGAGAGCATTCAGACAGAGGAACAAACTGTATGGCCTCCCTTGTATACTGAACCCTAAAAAACAGAAACTTGTAGAAAAAGTTCTGGCTACCCGAAGTGGGGAAGGGGGCAGGGGAAGCTGGAGGAAGGTGTCAAAAGGTGTAAACTTCCAGTTACAAGATAACTACGTACTACGCAGATAATGACGAAATGATGACTACAGTTACCACTGCAGGATGATGTATGAGTTCCTAGGAGAGTAGATCCTGAGTTCTCTTCATAAAACAAGACTTTTTCCTTTTCTTGCATCTGTATGAGATTATGGATGTTAACTAAATTTTTTATAGTAATCATTTCACAATGCATGTGAATCAAATCGTTGTACTGTACACCTTAAACCTACACAGTGATTTACATCAATTATATCTCAATAAAACTGGAAAAGGTTGCTATGCTGTGTAACCGAAAGTGGTCCATCTTGGTGAGTGTTTCATGTGAGGTTTAGAAGAATGTGTCCTCCTGCTCTTGGATGGAGTTGTCTACAGATGTTAATTAAATCCAGTTGATTGATGGTGTGGCTGAGCTTAACTAGGTCCTCATTGATTTTCTACCTGCTGGATCTGTCAATGAGATATTTTATTTATTTATCTTCAGAGAGAGGGGAAGGGAGGGGGGAGAGAGAGAGAGAAACATCTATGTGTGAGAGAAACATTAATTGGTTGCCCTTCACATGTCCCCAACTGGGGGCCTGGCTCACAACCCAGGGATGTGCCCTGACTAGAATCAAACCGGTGTCCTTTTGGTTTGCAGGACAGAGCTTAATCCACTGAGCCACACCAGCCAGGGTCAGATCTGTCCATTTTTTTTAAAGGTTTTATTTATTTATTTTTAGAGAGAGGGGAAGGGAGGGAGAAAGAGAGGGAGAGAAACATCAATGTGTGGTTGCTGCTCACATGGCCCCCGCTGGGGACCTGGCCTACAACCCAGGCATGTGCCCTGACTGGGAATCGAACAACGATCCTTTGGTTTGCAGCCCATGCTCAATCCACTGAGCTACACCAGCCGGGGCCAGATCTGCCCATTTCTGATAGAATTTCAAAGAATTCTCAGAAGAATTTCAAAGTCTCCAACTGTAATAATTTATTTCTCCGTACAGTTAGTTCTATTAGTTTTTGCCTTACGTATTTTAACTCTCTGTTGTTTGGTGCGTATACACTAAGGATTGTTATGCCTTCTTAGAGAACTGGATCTGGTATCACTATGTAATGCCCCTCTCTATCCCTCATAACTTTCCTTGCTGCGAAATATGCCCTGTCTAAAATAAATACAGTTACTCACTCTTTCTTTTGATTGATGTTAGCATGTAATATCTTCTCCATCCCTTTATTTTTAGTCTATGTGTATCTTTATACTTAAGCTTCTTATAAACAAAATATAGGTGGGTTTTATTTTTTTAATCCATTCTGACAACCTGTCTTTTAATAAGTATAGTTAGACAATCACTATTTAAAGTGACTATTGATATAATTGGATAAATATCTACCATATTTGTTATTGTTTTCTACTCATCTTTTTTTCTGTATTCTTATGTTTGCCCTTTACTCTTTTTTACCCATTGTGATTTTAATTGAACATTTTACATGATTCAAGTTTCTCTTCTATCCTAGTATATCAATTATATTTCTGTTTTTTACTTTATTAAAAAAAATAAAGTAGCTGCCCTAGGGTTTTCAATATGCATTTACAATTAATCCAAGCCCACTTTCAAATAACACTGTACCATACCATTTAATGGGTAGTTCAGTGCCTTATAATAACAAAATGACCATAATTCCTCTCTCCCCTCTTGTAGGGCTGCTGTCATTCATATCACTTATATAGAAGTGTACATATTTAAATACATTGTTGATATTATCACTTTGAACAAATTGTTATCAGATCAATTAAGACCAAGAATGTTGTCAAGAATAAGAAAAATAAAAGTTTTGATTTTACTTTCACTTATTCCTTCTCCAATGCTCTTCCTTTCTTTATGCAAATCTGAGTTTCTGATCTATGTAATTTTCCTTCTTTCCTAAGTACTTTTTTTGAATCATTTTTTGCAATGCAGGCCTACTGGTAACAAATTTTATTTGTCTTAGAAAGTCTTTATTTCTCCTTTGTTTTTGAAGGATAGTTTTGTAGGCTTCCGAATTCTAAGTTGGTGTTTTTCTAATCCCAACACTTTAAAAAAATTCACTCTGATTTAGAAGGAGACTTGACCTGGGGTGGTGAACACACAAAATATATAGATGGTGTATTACAGAATTGTACCTGAAACCTGTATAATTTGATGAACCAATGTCACCCCAATAAATTCAATTAAAAATAAATAAAAAGTAAAATTTTTACTCCACTTTCTTCTAGCTTGTGTGATTTCTGAGAATTACACAGATGTAATTCTTATCTTTGCTCCTAAATAAGTAAGATATTTTTCCATCTGGATTCTTTCAAGATTTTTTATTTTTGATTTTCTGCAGTTTAAATTATGCTATATCTAGGTATAGTGTTTTAGGAATTTATCTTCTTGGTGTTCTGAGTTCCCTGGATCTGGAGTTTCATATCTGACATTAATCAGGGAGAAATTATTGCTTCCAATATTCTCTGTTCCTTTCTCTTTCTTTTCTCTCTGGTATTCCCTTTATGAGTAAGAGGAGTTGTCCCTTAGTTCTTGGATATCCTGCATCCAGTTCTTTTTTTTTTTCCCCCAGTCTTTTTTTCTCTTCGGTTTTCCATTTTGGAAGTTTATTTTGACGTAGCCTCAAGCTCAGAGATTCTTTCCTCAGCTGTGTCCAGTCTGCTAACGGGCCCATCAAAAACACTCTTCTGCGACAGTGTCTTTGATCCCTACCATGTCTTCTTGATTCTTCTTTGGATTTTCATCCCTCTGCTTACATTGTCCATCTGTTCTTGCATGCTATCGACTTTATCCACTACTGCCCTTTGAAAATAAATCATAGTTGTTTTGAATTCCTAGTTCTGATAAGCACTACATTCCTGTCATGTCTGAGTCTGGTTCTAATGCTTGCTCTGTCTATTCCAACTGCATTTTTTTTTTTTTTGCCTTTTAGTCTTCCTTGTAATTTTATGTTGAAAGCTGACGTGATATGCTGGTGTTCTGGTAAATGGGCCCTTAATGGCATGGCGGTGGAATGTGGGGAGGAGGAGAAATATTCTTTAATCTTATGATTAGGTCTCCACCTTGTAGTGAGCCTGTGCCCCCCGAGCTGTGAATTTTACAAGTGCATCTTGGTTTCCACCACCCCCTTTAGCTGGTGGAAGATGGAGAAATTTGGCTGGAGTTGTGTATTTTCCTTCTCCCTCACGGAAGGCTAGAGCTAGTTGTTTCTCTCTCCTTGGTCAGTCAGGCCCTGATAAAATCTCAATAGTTTATGCTCTGGTATAATAGTTTCTCATTAGGCCAACTACAATAGAATAAACAATAAAAAAGAAACAAAAATTGGAAGATGAAATGCCTAATGCTGTGGGATTATTTAAGCAAAACATGATCCGTAGGGGCAGTGAAGTACCACTTAACTTTTGCATGGTGATCAAAAATATTCTCATGGGAAAGTGTTTAAAATGTGATGATGTAAAAGCAGGCTATAGGAAGGTAAGTATAATATGTTGTGATACATATGTGTGTGTGGGTAACATATCAAAATCTTACTAGTAAATTTGTGCAGGTGGTGGGATGCCAAATGATTTAAAAAAAATAGTTTCTGTCTTCGGGGTAGATTTACTATGAAGAACACCCTGGAGTATTTCAAAATGTGACTTTCTCCCTCCATCTGCAGGAAGCACGGTGGGGGTGGGGTGCCTCTGATCTTCACTCCAGATCTGCACTGTGAGAAGCTGGTAGAGCTCTTGCAGGTAAAACTCACAAACGTGCATGCGTATGGGGGTGGGGGCTCCCCTGTGATGGGGGGCCCTTCCCGCTGGAGCTGCCGGCCCTGAGCCTTCAGCAATTTGTCAGTTGCAGTTTAAGTTTTCCTGCCCTGGCACTAGCTCCCAAGAAGGTTTCTGCTCTCTATTCACTGGTATTTTGTATTCCAGGAAGTTATGATTCTCCGTATCTACCTGTCTCTCCAATCTTAGGTGCAGAAGTTGCCCTTGACAGAGACAAGAAGAGTTGTTGGTTTTTTAGTTTGTCCAGCTTTTAACTTGTTATTAGAATGAAGTGACATCTTCCAGGCTCTTTACATGCTTGACAAAAACAATGATGCTTTTAAAGCATTTGCCTTTCCCTTCTTTTGTGTCTGCACTGTGGAATTGTGTACTCTGAGAGGCATCCCCCCAAATACCACATTGTTCATTTTCTCTGCTTCACAAAGAGCTGCGTCAACAGTGATTACAGGCTAACGGACTGTTAATGTTGGAAGCGATCTTATTGTAGAGACCATCCAGTGCAACTCATGTGCTTTCAGTGACAAAGATAAATGTGGTCTAGGAAAATTAAGTTCCTTGATCAAGGTCATTCAGCTAGCGAACGTAGAGCCAACTCTCCTGGTCGGTCTTATGCGTTTTAACTACATTCCACATCTCTCAATTTCTAAGTTGCTTTATTCCCCCGTCTTTCTCCTTAGATTGAGTGTTTACACAGTCCACTGTTTTATGTAAAAGTCTGACTTAATCTCAGAGAAATGTCTGATGAAAAACGGTTTGTTATTGCAGACTCTGCTGTTTGATTACTTAATCCTCACTCCCCATCCCCACCCCGGTGTGGCGGCAGCACCCACTCCGTCTCCCTCGTGTCTCAGACGGTGGTGACCCCGTCCTCGGGGCAGATAATGTTTTGTCTAGGCCCAGCCTGGAAGTCCTATTTTCTTTCCAATGCGTAGCTTAGGAATGAACATGCGACCCAATTTAGGGAATTGGGACACAGGGGAAAAGGTTTCTGGAAAAGATCTTATTCCTGGAGGTAAGAATGAGAAAGGATGGTTGCCACATCTGAATGTGAGGCCCAGCGTTTCCGCTGCCCTTTTGCGTGCATAAGGAGAGCTAGTCAGAGGGCCCAAGTGACCCCTAAAGAAGGTGGGACAGGGAGACGGAAAGAACCCAGCTCCCTAAGGACACTGTTAAACGCTAGACTAGCTGTTGTGTTGGATGCTAAATTGCCTTATTGTTTAAACCAGTTCACCTTGAGGTTTTATGTAATTTGCAGCCAAAGTTAGCCTAATGAAATAGTTATCCAGTGTTAATTTTCTTATTTCCAAATTTATCTGAAACGTACACTTTTCTTAAATTTCCTATAAACCTAATGCCTAAATATAGTGTCTGGTCCACAATAGAGCTATTTTCAGAGGACTCTGCACACCGTCTAATTTCTGTGCCTTCGAATCATGACCACTGTTCTCTGTTCTTCCAGGGCCAGACTGTCCAAACTGATGGCCCACTGCCCCCAAGTCAACCTGCCAGTTTTGGATTGCACAGGAGAATATTTTAAAGTCTGAAGTATCTGACTGTAATCCAGACACATTCCCACCGCTCTCTGTGATCTTGTGTTCTCCTGCTTTACAAATTTATATGACTTGATAGGCCCTGGAGATATTGTATTTTAGACCCTCATAAACTGCTTTTCTCAAAGGTGCTTTTATTTTCTCAATCTCCAGTCCCAACACCCTTCACTCCCACAAGTGACATAAAGGAAGGTCGCTTTGAGGTTCTGCATCTCGAGGCACCAGGGTCTGCATAAGCCGGAGGCGCTCAGCCCGACTGCACATGAGAATCAGCGGAGGGAGGTTCAGTCCTGATGCCTCGCCCTAGATGAAGTGAGTCAGAGCCCCTGGGAGTGGGAAGGCATCCCTGCTCTTTCTTTTAAATTTAAGGTGTTTTTTTTTTTTTAATTTTAAAATAACATGATGCTTGCAAAAATGTTGCAGAAGTACTATAAAGATTTCCTGTGTTCCATCAATTCAGATTTTCTCCAGTACCTTTATGTTCTCCCCTTCTCCCTCTGTCTTCTGTCTGTATCTCCCTAAGAGATACACTTCTCTCTATACATGCATATTTTTCTCAAACATTTGAAAGTAATTTGAAGACATGACTTCCCTCTACTTCAAAACATGTTACTGTGCATTTCAGAGTGGATTCCCTAAAAGTGAGAACATCTGCTTACACGATGATAGTACTATTATCAAAATCTAGATTTCTACAGTGATACAATTACACTATACAATCCACAAACCTTCGTCAGATTTGTCCAAATGTCCCACTGATGTCATTTTTCTGGTTCAGTTTCTAGTCTAAGATCCAGTTCGAGTTCACCATTACGGTTAGTTACCATGTCTCTTTAGTCTTTAATATAGAATCGTTCCTCATATGTCTTATGACCTAAAAATTTTTCAATAGCAAATTAGTTATTTTTTATTAAACATTTTTTTCAATTACAGTTTACATTTTTCCAAGGAAATGCAGATATCCAGATTTCCAATCTCCCAATCAATGCTAAACATTCTATTACAAAGTGTAGAGAGATATACTGTAGTAACTGGATTACAGCTGCATGACATTAATTGATACTTTTCCAAGTGAATTAAGTGACAAACACTGACCAGCAGTCTTTTATTCAACTTGTGTATCAGTTAAGGGTGCTTTTGGCTGTAACCAGGGATGTTCTGGAAAATGCTTAGCAACCAGGCTTTCAGTGGAGGAAAAACCCCCAGTTCACAGCATTTGCTGATTTCCAAGTTGTACGTGGTCCCATCACGACTCGTTTCAGGCTAACAACAGGATGTTTCTGAATATGGGTTTGGGGAGGGATGTGCACTGGCAGCTGCAGCGAGCCCAGAGCTCCAGCACTTACCATCAGTCAGTCAGTCACACATCAAACTGGCTTACACCGTAAGGGGAGATACTGGCTGACGTTACCGGAAATCTGGCAGTAGGATGAGAATAAGGGCTTTCTTATCTATTGGTTCATAGAACTCATCAAATACCCAAGTTCTTTCTGGCCGCCCGTGCCGCCAACAGCAACGTGGGTTTGAATCTGAGGCTCTTAACCTTAGTTGAGTCAGCGCACTCTGAATCTGCTCTCGGTCTGAGCTTTGAGACTTCAACTTGACATCAAAGACCTTCTAAGTAAACAGTCCTTTAGAATCTAATTTCTCCCTCTCAGTTTCAATGTAATTTTCGAGTACCAAAAATTGTACCAGATAACGTGTGAAGCCCTGTCAGCCTCAGAAGAGTTATGACCTGCTCCCACAACTTGCGCTCCTTCCCGTTGTGATCTCATCTTCTCGCATGGTTTCAGTTATTGTCTCTGTTGTCTAATTTAGTTCTAAAATCTCGTTGTGACTCCAGTACCTGCATTTCCAAATGTCCAGTCAACATTTCTTTACGTAGATATCTCTCTGACTTCAGACTCAACCTGTCTAATCCAAATACATCTCTCTTCCCTTGTCTGGTACAAAGAAATAAACAAAACAACGCCACAGATTTCCTGCAAGTGTCAGTCACTGTTAAGGGCACCGTTCCCCTGCAAGGTTTACAAGTTGACTCATCTTTCGATAATCACGGACGGTGTCCAGAAGAAAATCTGATTTCAGAAACAAGACGGCCGACTGAGATGGGAAAGGGTAGAGGATACAATGGTTTGTGATGGCGGGGCGGTGACGAAGGGGCAGAGGACCCATGATGAGTTTAGTTTGGGGACATATTAAATTTGAGGTCTGATTGCGATGTCCAAAACAGGGAGCCGGGGAGACACTTATACTCGCTGGTCTGGCACTCAACTCAGGAGAGAGGCCCAGGCCGGAGAGAAAGAAGGGCTTGGTGACACTGGCACAGTGGGGCTCACCCAGGCAGCGCCGGCAGGACAGGAAGAGGAGAGCTGTCAGGCTGGAGCCCTGAGCATGACATTGAAGGGAAGGAAAGGGGGGAAAATCCTGGAAACTCAACTGAAAAGAAGCAGAGAGGTCAGAAGAAAGCCAGGAAAATGACGTGGTATTGAAGTCAAGAGGAGGGATTATTCAAGGAAAAGTTGTGGTCTGCAGAGAAATCCTGCTGGATTCTGATGTGTGGTAAAAAGCCTGTAAAGTGTCTTCTGAATTAAGTATGAAGAACTTATGGGCGAGCTTCCAAACAGCATTTCCCCGGTGAGCTGGGTGCAGCGGCCAGAATGTGTGGTGAGTGGGAAGTGAGGAGGTGGCTGACTGTTTAACAAATGACATTAGGAAAAGTAATAACTTTGGGGAGGGAGAATCAACAAAGACTCACTAAGTATCTATCAGGTGGCTAGAGTGTGAAATAAACACAAACAAGAAATAAGTTCAAGGGCTTGTCCTCAAGGAAAATGTAAGAGAAAGCTACATCGAAATGCAGCCTAAGTGCACGGGCTAGAAAGGTGAAGAGAATATTTTAAATACCTGAAGGGGCCCCAGAAGAGGTGTGGCGACAGCAGATTAGGGTCCCTACTAAGGAGCTGTAGGAAATAGTCCAGTGTGCCTTGAGCTGAGTTTTAGAAAAATTAGCTAAGCTTAACCAAGACAGGCAAAGAGAGGGAAACCTGGAAGCAGGAGCACTGGTTAGGAAGGTCCCTTCCAATGGTACTTTTCATTGGCATTTCAACATCTTCAGTCCTGCGCTGTTTGAAAAACAGTCACCACCACACCACCATAAAAGTCCCTTCCTGCAACGGAATATTTTTTCCTCTAACTCCGGCCGTATTCTCTTGTCTTCAAAACCAAATATGGTTTCTATCTGTGGATGCTGATCTCCCTAAAGTCCTTGTGAGTCCATTTCAAGGTCCTGCTATTTACCCCAATGTACCTTTAACATTGATCTCCAGGGTCTTTTCCATGCAGGAAGGAAGAAGAGAAGGGAGTGCGGGCTGCTGGCCGGTGCAGTCATGGAATGTGTACAAGGCCGGCCTCTGTGTCTCGTCTGGGAGGGCGATTTTCTTCACTCCCCTTGGCAGCTGTCCCCACCACCCACATCCCTCCTCCCTCAGTTTTACTTGTCGTCGGCTTCCATCCTCTCCCCATCTTCCAGATATTTTTTGAAACTTTGTTCAGTGCTGGTCTACTTTCTGTTCTCTTTGCTCTTATAAATGTATCCCTTTATTATGGGTTCTTGTAAGGATGGACTTAATTATATTTATGAAAAGTCTCAGAGAATAGAAATAAAAAAGTTAAATTTTCTTCTGCCAGATTCCTATTAGCATACCTTAAAATGAGCTTACATTCAAGTACAAAATCCATCTTCAAGCTTCAGGTTAGAGCATGCTAAGCTGTCCCCTCTTTAGGGCTTCTGCCTTGCTCCTCCCACTCCTAGAGTGTTCCGACCTTCCCTTGCCTTGACCCTTCTTTTCACTCAGGAGTCTGCTCAGGCCTCACATCCTCAGAGAGCCCCTCCGGAGTGACCAGCCTGTCTGTGCCCAGTCACTCTCCTGTCACCTGTGTTGTCTCCAAAGCAATGAGCACTGGGCGAGATGATCTTTCAGGGCTCTTGCTTCTCTTGTTCATGGAGGAATCCTGGGAGCCTAGAGCAGTGCCTGGCCTGCAATAAACATGCAATAAAATTATCTGTAAAGTTTATTCATTCAATGAGGCACATTCACAATCATTATAGTTTTTATATTTGAATTAGGTCATACCCTTTCCCTCCTTTCTCAAAGATTAGCAGAAAATGGTAGCTTAAATGGTCAATCTCTAGGTCCTGATTGTGGCACTGCAGTCTTTGAAAGCATCCATCACTGTGCCACACTTCGATTCAAGGGTCGGTGTGGTAGAAGACACTGAGACAGGACAGTCTCTGAGTTCTGCTGAGCCATCCGACACGGTTCCCTGTGCCAGGTGGCCTCCCAGGGGGCCGGAACCTGGCCTCTCAGAGCCTCCACCTCCAGCTCTTGACCACACATCACGCTTCTTCAGTCAGGCTCATAAATTAACCATTTGGGGGCTTCTTTTGAGTCTGTTACAGAATATGCTCTTTCCACATTATCAAACCCTGGTCATCCTTCAAGCCCCAACTCAAAATTCTTTTCTCCATGTGCCTTTTCTAACATCCTCGGTTTTTACTGCCCTTCATCGTGTCTCAACGTGCAGAGTTCACAGCCGCCCCAGGGCTTCCGCTCTGTGCCGCGCACCCCTTCCTGTTAAGGCCTGACCCTCTGCTGGGTTACAAACTCTAGAGGCGCTCGTAGTGGGAGCTCCCTAAACACGCACTGGCTGGCTGTCACCTGCCTCGTGTGCTGAAGTAGGGTCATGCAGGAGAACAGAACAAGATCCTGAGGGCTCTTCTAGAAAACCTATTCTATTCTCCACCTCAGCTAACTCACACTTCCTGGTGTGGTCACGGAAGTCTCTTCTTCCATCATGGACAAACAGGTTACACTGGGGATGGCCCAGGGACCCTGCAGATTCTTCCACTTCCTCCTCCTCCAGCCTTCAATGTCCTGGGCCCGTATCACCTGGACGATAGAGTCTTTGGAAGGACTGAAGTGACAACATGGAGGAAAGGTGAAGACACAGTGGGACGGTGTTGAATATGTGATTGCAGCCCCGCCTGTCTTTCACACCTCAGGCTCTGAAGTGTGGGTGTGTGTTTTGTCCAAATTAGCAGCGAGAAAGGAAGGGTTCCAAGGCTGTTGGCATCGTGATGCCAAAATATCCACATGAAGAATTCAATCAATTGTGCAGATGTTCCAAGTATAGAATGCCAGACATCCCAATCTGGGGAAACCGCCAGTGACAATTTTTCCATTTTGCTCCTGGTGTCGTGGTGGGGTGCAGCTGCAGCTCGGTTGCTGAGCTCAAGAGCCAAAATCACGTTTTCTATCCAAAGGCATTAGGTTGACACTTCGGAGAGGGTTTTTATTATTATTTTTTCCTAGGATACTCTTCAAGCAGGAATTATATTTCTGACTTCTATTACTTATTTAATTCGGTCAGCAGAGAGATAAAAGGTAGACAAGTCCTCAGAAATCGCTACAGAAATAAACAAACATTACAGCCTTAAAAACAAATGGTGTATGTCAGGTCAAAGTTTTAAAAAGAGATTAAAATAGTCCTAAGGAAAAAAAAAAACGTCCAGGCTGTTCTGATTTAAGTTTTCTTGCACAAACGTATTAAGTGTTAATAACACAACCTCTCTAAATGCTGGTCTGTTTCAGCATTGCTCCAATCTGCCTTTAACTGTCCAGGTCCTCCAGCATGTGACATGCCGATTCCACAGTTCACTCTTGCTCCTGCCAGAGCAACTCAGCACCAGAGCTCCATTTGGAATGTTGAGTCCGGCTAATCCCACGCAGCTTCACGTGCTGGGTCACCGCCCAGACTGCAAGCCCTTGTGGCCATCTATCTTCTTCCTCACTCCACCCCAACTGCTCTCAGTTTTCTCTCTCCTGACCCAGCCTCCCAGAAGTCTCCTCCGCCCTGAATCCTTGATTATATACAGGGAAGCCAAAAAACAAAGAAAGGTTCTCCATTCTCACTTGTAAAACAGCTAAATTTCTTTTCAATGATGTTACCATCTAAGTTTATTTTTTAAAATATTTTATTGTCACTGCGATTTAAATAGACAACCAAGTGATGTTTCTAAGACACCCGTGGGTGCCTTAACCAAGTGTCCAAATTTCCTCTGATAATTTAAAAAAAATTTTATATACAAAATTTGCATCCATTTGTATATAAATCAGATGTAACATTCATCGACTTCACTGAAAACAGACATTATCCTTAGAGATATTTTATGTAAAAGAAAAATTTTAATGACTGTTTTCTTTGCCACATAACATAACCTAATCCCAGAGGTGAGATCCATCTCGCTCACAGGTCCCACCCACACTCGAGGGGAGGAGCTTATGCAGGGCGTTTACACCCACAGGCAGGAGTCTCAACAGCCAACTTCAAATTCTACCCCGTTTCTCAATCAATCCATACTCATCAACATTTAAGTTAGCAGAAACATTTTTTTCTGCTAACTTAATCTGCTTTTAATCTTTCATTGACAGTGCAACTGGTAGTTTTAATTTTATTTGGTATTTATTTCCTTTTGTAACTTCTTGTAATGGGAGGTTGGAAGAAGCATCAGTGACATCAGGCTTGTCCCCTTTGTCTCCTAGAGCTGCTGTCCCCAACCTTTTTGGCACTAGGGACCAGTTTCATGAAAGAGAATTTTTCCAAGGATGGGGAGCAGGGGGTGGAAGGATGGAGCTCAGGTGGCAATATGGGCAATGGGGACTGGGATGAAGCTTTGCTGGGCTCACCCACTGCTCCCCTCCTGCTGTGTGGCCTGCTCCTAACAGTCATGGTCCCCCAGGGCTGGGACCCCTGTTCTAGAGAGTGTAGACACTCATCCAGTTCCTGGCTCTACTCCCTCTCCTCTCCACTGCTCCAGCTCAGGCTCACCTATTGCTCTTCTTCCACTCCTTAGTGGTGATGTTCTCTGGGGTCCCATCCTCACCTCTACTCACTGCTCCCTGGGCTTACTGTAACTGAGTGATTTCATGTATTCTCACTGCTCAGCCCCATCTTTGTGCTGGCACTTCTCCGATTTTCAACTCTAGCCCCGTCATTTCTCCGGTTTAAACATTATTATCCTCACTTTCCTTAATTTAAAACGTATCAGTTGTTAAAACATTATTCAACATGTTTATATGTCTGAGATTTTAATAGTCTGTACTTTCATACACATTGATACAACTTGACTTATTTTTTATTAAATTCATTGGGGTGACATAGGTTAATAAAATTATGTGGGTTTCAGGTATACAATTCTGTAATACATCATCTACATGTTGTATTATGTGCTCACCACCCCAAGTCAAATCTCCTTCCATCACCATTCCCCACCTTTATTGACTTATTGTAAAATCTATTTTATGTTACTACTGGTTTTATTAATAAAGCTTGAAAAATTTTTATCTATGTTAGCTCAGGGACTGATAATCATCATATGAAAACTGTATTGCAAATTCAAGATCTTCAAGATACCTACTTACGAAGAATTACAAGTATGTTTTATAAGTAGTGGTCAGGAACATTTTAATGGTGAGGAGAGTTAAGTGACATTTCCATGGGAATATTTCATTTCTGGGAGTCTTTGCATCAATCTCAATATAGTCTGGCAGATGTTATCAATCATAATCAAAACATCTGAAATAAAAGGTACATTATGGTGATTACTTCACCAACATCATCATCACCACAATATCTGTGGGTGGACTAAGGAAACATTCCTTCTGTTTTGAGAGTGCAGACAGATGGGGAAAGGAGGAGGAATATGTGAACATGGAGGTGAAGAAGCAGAGAGACAGTGAAAATACCAACCGAGAACATTTGTAAAGTACCAAGAAGAAGGGGGAGAAGGGGGTTCCTTCCCACTCGATCTTTGCCTCATTGTTTGTAGATCGCAGGAGACCCCTTCATTGCTCAGGTGGGAACGTAAGGTGCCATTTAGAAGGGTCTTTAGCAGGCAGCTTGAAAGGGCAGTGTTTATAGAATTAGAACTTTCCAGCTATTTGGAGATAATGAGCAAATGGGGTGGTGAGGGGAGACAGAGAGCCAAAGAGAGACATAAAGAGCGAGGCACTCAGAAAGGGGACCAGGGAACACTTTCCAGGCAAAGCCTCTGACAGACACCCAGGCAGGAGTCTGGTTCGACACTGTGGTGCAGATAGAAAACCACCAGGCCCACGGGCCTTGTTAGAATGAGCCGTATAAAATGTGCTGGAAGGAAACCTGCCTTTCCAGGTTGCATGAAGTACAATATTTTTGTCACCACATTTTACCCAACAGATTGAAAAAAATGAAACAACGGGGTGTTTAATTATCAGCTTCAGGTGCTAAAAACTTACTACTCTTGTCACATGTAAAACTGCACAAGGCAGATAATAGTAACCAGACATCTGGACAGTGCCACTTCCTCAGGCCAAAGTATTCTTCAGCTCTTAAGACCGCCTGAGTCGGTGGAAGCGTCCATTAAGCTTGCTGTTTCAAGTCCCTCTACACTCGCCTCTCGTTCTGAAAATAAGCTTGGCAGAACTAATGTGAACGACTGCATCAGAAACAGGAAATGACGTTATTATTCACAGAGAAAAGTCCCAATTTGTGAGTGACAGTTTTAAGAAATATTGGATTGTTCTCCTGACACGTGTTCTGGAAGTGTTCTGCTTCTCTCTCTGAACATATGCCAGTCGCCCAGCTTGTCAGCACCGACACTTTACATTTTCTTACAGAAAAGAAGCAGCCATAGCCATAGTCACCGTGGACTGAGCACTTACTACATGGCAGGTGTTATTCTCGCATTTCACACGTACTAGCTCCTTTAATC
Source organism: Desmodus rotundus (assembly GCF_022682495.2). Taxonomy (NCBI): domain Eukaryota; kingdom Metazoa; phylum Chordata; class Mammalia; order Chiroptera; family Phyllostomidae; genus Desmodus; species Desmodus rotundus. The sequence goes on from NC_071389.1 coordinate 156,123,731, forward strand.
TTCACCAAAGCCAAAGCATTTGGTAGCATTACTGTCCCTATTTAGCAGAGTGACAATCAAGATACAGAGGCTAAATAATTTGTCTCAAGTCACACAGCTACAGTAACGGCTGAGCTTTGGCTCATGCTGTCACCTGTGCCTACAATGCTCCGTTTTAGCATCTCTGCCTGCCAGTGTCCCACTTACTTTCAAGGTCTAGTGCAAAACCCAATATTCTCAGTAAAGCTTTTCCTGACACCTCCACCCTCCCCCTACCCCCAGGAGCATGAATGATCCCTTCGTCTTCAATCTCCCAGCACTTTCTCACCCCTGCAGCAGAACTCGGTCGTTACGCTTTCAGTTTCCTCTGCTACAGCCTTCCGGTAACACACAGAAGATGCTCCACAAATCCTGCAAGAGACTGTTTAACGAACTGTACACACCTTCTTCAACCAGAGATAATTGATTTCTCCTCAAACGACCTTCTCTTACACACTGAGCACTTCTCCTGTACAATAGTTTAACCCTCCTTCTACTCTTTTAATCCCTCATTCTTGGCCAGTCTCTTCCCACAGCTTCTAAATTCCTCATGCTGGGGCCTTATCTGACTCACAACACACAAAACCTGCGTACAAGGACGGAGTGGGAAACCACCCACTGAAGCGAATGGGCGGGAGCATCATGTACTTCTGTCAGAGCACTTACAATCCTAAAGAGGTGTGTTTTTAAAAATCCATTTCTTAATTATATCCCCTCAGTCAGGTTCTTGACAACCCTGTGCTCTGCTTAACTGGATAATCACATGTATGATATAACTCTGCCCCTTTCCACCTTAGACAAGAGCCAGGCCACAAGGTTCTGTGGACATGGGAGTTTTAACACCTATTAATAATGTAGCAAACTGGGTCATCTGAAAGAGGGCACCTGGGAGCCCCAGAAAGTGGCAAGTGGGGACCTGGTCTACAAAGCTCACTGTTCTGATCACAAGAGATGAATAAATGCACGAGACTAAGGACATAGGAAGCCCTAAGAATGACGAGATATTGTAACAGAGGGGTCGCTGAGAGAAGGCCAGGGGCAGGGAGAAAACCCCAAGGTGGAACTGGAGGTTGGAAGCAGCTTGCCCTCCCTTTAAAGGGAGGTTGCCTGGAGCAGCTGAGCAATTGGTGACTCGGCAGAAGGGAGCTGGTACTGAGCGTGCGTGACTAGAGACTTTGCCCCTTGCCAGACTTGGTATATAACTATACCAAAACTATATAACCTTTAAATGAATAACCCCTTTCCTTTTCACCAAACTCCTATCTCCAGAGTTACGCCTCTAGGCAGCGAGCAATAGAACCTCCCTGACTGTTCTGGAACAGCATGAAGCAGTCTGATAACTATAGGTCTCTCTGACAAGGGTATGTAGACAGGGGTCTTCACAGACTGTGGCATCCAGGGACCTAAGGAATGGGGGTGGGAACATCGCCTAGTTTGGGAGCTGTGGAAGAAACCACAACTTCCTCTTCACCAAAGCACAGTGGACTTGGCATCTTCAAGTTCTAGAACTTGAGCACTCTACTCTGCAGAGGCAGGTCAATGTGTTAGCTCACACGACGCTGGGGTCTTTGTCCTGTGCCCTGCTTAGCCGGATTTGGTTTGGGCCACAGATTCCTCACGTTGTAGTAAAGTTGATCGTTTACTCTGTCCACGTGCTGGGGTTTTGGACGTAAGCAGGGACTGGAAGGGTGGAGCATGGCTAAAGGATGGAGGTGGGCTCAAACATTTGGTTTAAAGAGGAGAATTCTATTTTCCCTTGGGTGGTACCCTTGTGAGGTTTGCAGCGGATGAGGCCAGCCTCTGTCCTGAGGCCTTGGTGTCCTTAGCACACAGTCCTGGTGACAGCCCTCAGCAGAGTCTCCAGATCAGCCCCAGAATCCTTCCACTCGACTGGGCTTACCTTCCCACGGGGCAGCTCCGGGCTTTGAAATAGCAGGTGCACATTGTCCCCCCACCTTTTTTCCCCGGGCTGCCTTTCGGGGTACACTGGCTGCGCGTGGAGAGTTTTTTCCTGGTCTACGGCATATTTGGAAAGCCAGCATTAGGAGCATTCTCAGTTCTCTCGGAATATTTTTTTTGCAAGGTAGAACTACTCTCCTCGGATGGTAAAGAAGTTGGTAGAAGGTCTATTTATCGGTGGCTAAGGAGGTTTCCCGAGATAGTTCAGCATCAGAACTTAGACAATTGCAGTTTGACTTTCGGTTTGATAGTTGTCTGTATAGGAAAAGAATGTATCTTTTCTACACTCTAACATTTCTGACAGACTGTGTCTATACCGCATAGTATTTTTTCAGTGCTATCATTAAAGATATTTATCCAAATTAATGCGTGCACTTGGTTTAAAAAACCAAGCAGTAGTATGAAGCTTTATTATAAATCAGGAGTTAGTTAACCCCCTTCTTTCCATCACTCCCCCCAAACAAATTTCAGTTTCTTTAACTGTTTCTTATGGGTTTTATCTTTGTTTTAAACCTATAACTTCTTCATCTTGATATTTTTCAACATTAGCCAATATTTACCATTGAGATTATTTATCTCTCATAAAGTCCCACCCTCTTAACCACTTTCCCAGTACAACTGTATCACGGTTTCTAAAATTAAACTAGTTCACCATTGCACTACTACAGCTATGTAAACACTGGCCACTGCTGAGTCCAATGTCATAGTCTGATATGTTTTCATTCCTGTGCAAGTAGCTCTGTAGTTTCCTTCCCTTTTTTGTACTTCCTCTTGTGTCTATTCAATTGCTCCAGGAGATCTGTAAGATTCTTATTAAATTACTCAAATGCCTATGTCAGATATTTATTGACTTCATCCTCTCCCCCTCTCCCACCCCCAAATCTCCACCCCTGAGTCTTCTTTTCTCTGAACCACTCGGCACGCATCACTTCCTAGTCCTGCGTAGGGTTCTCATCCCGATCCTCCCCTTCGCTGTGCGCCCGTGCTGCGCCCCCGGGGTTCTGGGTCACATACCTTCTTCTTTCTTGGTTGGTTTCCTCGTTGTTAAAGAATATTTTCCAGTACATGCCTAAGAAAGGGTGTACGGGTGGTTGTTTTTCCGAGTCCTAGCATATCTAGAAATGTTTTTTGCCCTCATACTTGATAAGTACAGATCTTTTGGCCTACAGTTTTTTTTCCCTCAGATTTTGAAGGCATTGGTTCATTGTCTTATAATTTCCATTGTTACAACTGAAAGGTCTGATGACATGCCATTGATTTCCTATACATAGAAATGTATATATGTCCATATATACATAGAAATATACATATGTCTATATATGTACGTATGTTAATCTATATGTAGTTGTGTTCAGGGTGTTTAAATTGTCTCTAAGAATTATATATATAATTTTTTGGCATTATTAAATATCAAAATGTCTTGCAATAAATTTGTTACTAATATGATATTCAAAGTGCTCTGTGAAGTTTTTTTAGCCTTATTTTTATTGTTCTCTGTGAAGTTTTTAAATCTGGAAGTTCATGTCCTCTAGTCATAAGCATTATTATTATTACTGTTATTACAACTATTTCTATTTTGCCTTCCTTTACTCCATATTCTCTACTCTTTTCTTTTCCTAGAAATTTTATTATTAAAATCCCTGGAGGCATTTGCTCTGAGTTTAATACTTTTTTCTTGTATGAGGTCATCAAGACACCATGATAGGTGTCAATGAGTTATCTGAAGTTGAGGAAGCAGGAGAAAAATAGGCAGAGAACATTATAATATATGGTTATAATTTTATATGGTTTTAGTCAACATATTTACTACATCTCAATTTAATCTGTAAACTTTGGATCAACTCTGGAAATGGAAAATAGGAGGTTTTGGTGATTTGACTTCTCAAAATGCTTAGCTTGCTGAGAAAGTTTCAGGGAGCTTTTACTCAGAGCACATCTAAGTTGTTAAGTCGGTCTCAGCCCAAGTCTTGGAAACTGCCGAGCAATTTCTTTATGGTGGCTAGGAGATGTGGTTGCTTGTCTTTTTAAGAATAGTTGAGACACCAGTCTTGAAAATAATATGTTCCTATTATTCTAACAAAAAGTAGAAATAAAGTGTTCCTGCCCCCCAAAGTGGGGAAAGGTTGTTTGATTTCAGTGAAATTCTGCTTGATAACTCTAATCTGTTTTGTTTGTGTTTTTGGTTTTTTGGCCTAAATCTCTTTATAACTAATGAGATATAGTGGGTATATTAAAAATTATATTTAAAAAAACTCAAAATAATTAAAAAAGTCATTTACATTTCTTTTTTATACCATGATTATGTAAATATTTTGCTGGTAGCACCATATACTGAGCAGAGAGGTAAATATATTATTGTCATTTTTTTCTTGTTTTTAAAGAGAACCTTTCACAAGTCCCAACCAAATGAATTCACTTTTAATTTTATTCCAGAGTCTTTCATTTTTGAATAATACTTAACTGCTGATGTTTTTTGTATCTTAAGTCTTCCTTTTTCTTAAAATTCTTTTGCCATAGACAGACTTTTTCCATCCCCCCAAATTTGCACATTGAAACCTAATCCCCAGTGTGATGGCATTCGGAGGAGGGGCGTTGGAGAGATGGTTAGGTCTGAGGGTGGGGCTGTCAGGAACGGGATTAGTGTGGGATTAGTGCTCCTCTGAAAGGGACCCCAGAGAGTTCTGTCACCCCTTCTGCCATGTGAGGAACGGCAAAGACAGCCGGCTATGAAGCAGGAGTCAGGCTTATGTGAGGTCACTAAGGCTTACCAGACAACCCATCTGCTGGCACTTTGCTCTTGGACCTTCCAACGCCCAGGCTGTGGGACAAACACGTCTGCTGTTTATAAGCCTCCCAGTCCATCGAATTGTGTTAAAGCAACCCAAACTGACTCAGGCACATTGTACACTTTGTTGGTTTGTTTGAATAGCGATGGATGCCTGACATCTGAATTCTTATATATCCAAAAGAGTCTTTATTTTGACTGCCAATTTGATTCATACCTGTCTGCACACACAATTCTAAATGCAAAACTTCAGAATTGACAACCCATTGTCCATTGCTGTATACGAAACATCTGGTGTTAACCTGATTTACTGTATTCTGTAGCTAGTTGTTTTTTTTTCATGGAAGGTGTTTTTCTCTTTATCCTGGAGTTCTAAAATTTTTTTACAAGTGTGTGTCTAGATAAGTTATTTTAAAAAAATTATTATTCTCAGCATTTAGTAGGATCTGTCAGTACATTTTAGCTCAGTACGTTTTCTACTATTGTTTCTCAATTATTTCCTTCCTTTTATTCATCCTGTTTGTTTCTATTGGAACTCCAATTAGGTGGCTTTTGGACTTTCTGAATATATCTTCCGTATCTCTTACATCCTATTTTTAAACATGCAATGTAGAATACTAGTTAAGAGTAAGGTCTCCTGGGTCTGATTTCCTGGATTTGATTTTCGGCTCTGCTACCTCATTAGCTGTGTGACTTTGGGTATGTTACGTAACCTCTCTGTGTCCATAATAGTAGTTCTCAGCAGAGAGTTGTTATAAAAATTAAATAAGCAATTATAACTAAAGCACTCAGGGAAGTATGGCGCATATTATGTGCTATTTTTCACACCTCATTGACTGTTTATATTTTCTAAAGAGTTCATTGAATTCCCTCCCATATCACCACCTTTCTAGTAGTCCAATTCATTGTTCAGACCACTCATTAATTGTTTTCATTCGGGCACTTGTATTTTTAATGACCACAAAGACTTTCCCATTTTCTGATTGCTTCATTTTCATAGCAGCTTGTTTTCATTTTGGCTGCAAAATCGTCTCAATTCTAATATGATTTTTTAAAGTATAAGTTCTTGTTTGTTCACCAAGTTATCTCCTTTTCTCGAGGGTTAGTATTTCTTTTGTTCGGCTTGGTCTTTCTCTCTCAGGGTGCTGTTTTCCTCAGCTGCCTCGTGACCCTCGATCTCCTTCTTAGGAGTATGAGTATCAGTAAGAGCGCATACCGAGCCTGACATTGCTTTGGGGCTGCGTCCAGGCTGGCTCTGTGTCAGAGCCCAAACAGGAAAACAGAAACCGCACACCACTACAGGTCAAATTTAATAGAGAGATTCTTTACAAGGTTATTGGAAATTCTAGAGGAACAAAAGAAAGTAAGGTCAAGTTACTCAGAGATTAATAACTACAGGAAACTGTTACCATCTCTGTGCTGAAGAGGGAGAACCTGACCCCAACGCCAGGTCGGATGTGCTGCTAAGGCTCCTGCTGTTGGAGCCCAGTTGCCTGAGCAGGCACTCAGTAATTTGATCTAAATGGTTGGGACCCCGGTCCACAAATATAAATGCCTTCAGGGGCTTGGCAAGCCCCACAACATATGAAGCAGGTGGGCCAGTGGGCATGAAGTAACGGGGGCGGTAGGAACTATGACTAGCAGGAGAACACATGCCTGGCCCCAAGGCACTTGGATTTGATTTCTACAGAAGGTTATTCTGTCTAACAAAACGGATTTTCAGTTAGATTCTATGTCTGTTTGTTTTCACTTCCCTAAGATATTTTAAATATTTACTTTTTTTAACCTGATTTTAAGATTTACCAAAGGCCTAATGTACAGACAGTATGTTATTATTCATTGAGTTGAGTAATATTGATTTATATCCTGCTTTATCATTTTGTTACAATCACATACCACAGTATGATTTTGGTTATACTGGTTAAGCATTTAGTTGTTTTATGTTTAGTTCATTTGAGGGTATAGGAAAAGAATTCTGTTACTTTTAATATTTTATAGTCTGTGTTTTGGAGTCCTGTCTGACAAACACGAGCTAAAGCATCATTATGATTTGGATGCTTTCCAGACATGAGTATCACTTTTCAGGCCATAAAAGGCATGATAGGATCCTTGGCAGATGGACTAGAACTGCCTGACCCTCGGAAGGACTGACTTTATGCTGACGGAAGCAGGGGATTAAAAAAAAAGAGGGGGAAGGCAAACTGTCATAAATCACTTGAATTGTTTTCAAACACTATTAAACTTATGGGGGAAAACTCATAGCAAGATCAAGCAATTATCTTTAATACTAGGAGAAAAAAACCAAGAGTTTTTTGTGCCGAGTACATGCCAGGCACTGTATATGTGTCGTTTGTTTTTCTCAAATCAACCACATAAGGCACGCATCGTAGCTTATGTTATGGATGGAAACCCGAGGCTTGGAGAGCTCGTCACTTGACCAAACAGCTAGTGAGTGGCTGTTCTGTTACTTAAACAGAAATCCTCTTAACTCCAACACTCAGGTTCTTTCCTCTACACCACACTATCTGTTTACAAAGTCCAAAATTGGCGAAAAGTTTCAGAACACCTGAAGGCAGTTCTCAAGAAAGGAGCGTTTTTGAGCGCCGTCAATATTTCCCTAACAATGTGTTGGAAAAGGGTTAAAAGTTTTAGACATTTTACTGGTTAACTTTGCAAGCAAAACAATACATGAGGAGAGTTATTTTAACTTAACACCCACTGAGATAGCCGTTGAGCCAAGTCAGGCTTTGAAGACGGCCTGGCAATCTTGGCCTCTCGTGGCACAAATAGAGCAGTGGTGGCTTCTGTGCACGGACTTGGCATTAACCCCCCTCGCTCACACACTCACCCCGACCTGTGGTCCCCAGCGACTTACTGCGTCTCTGCACGTTGACGGCCAGCCACATCTACAATCACTGCGGGGAACAGAAGGGAACTGAGAGGCCAGACACGGCTCTCCACTTCCAGAATCTCACCACCGCGTAATGAGGTAGGTCTTCGATAGGCAGCCGAACGATTACATTCTGGGATGGCCGACTTAAAGCCTGAAGTGTAATTGTTCAAGAGGCAATTGGCCCTGTGCCCTGCAGTCACTAGAGGCCTCTGGAAGCCCAGCTTTCCTGACCACTGTCCGGCTGAACTCCCTGTTAAGAGCAACAGGTTGCTATGCTTATGCGCACACAATGAATGGGGTGCTGACTAACACCAGTAATTACCACTTAGGGTTAATTTGGAGCTTTATTCTTTCTGTGTGCTTTACCATCCCTTAGTTGCTTAGTTAGCCAGCACGGGCTGCTGAGGAGATGCGTTAGCAGGTAAGTTAGCATTGCCTCTGCCTCTACTGGTAAGGGGCTAGAAATCCTGCCCTGTCCCCTCATCTTTTCCTGGGCCACGCCTTGTTTTGAAATCATATAAACCTGGAAGGCCTTTCACACTTGTTAGTTTTAACGAAAAAGGTCCTAAATGGCTTCTGGACACCTTCTGGTGCTGTGCTCTACTCCAGTGGTCCTCACCTGGTGGGCTTGTTAAAGTGCAGATGGCAGGCCCCACCCTGAGAGCTCCTGCTTTCCTAGGTGTAGGGTGGAGCCCCTACATTTGCATTTCTAACAAGTTCCCAGGTGATGCTGATGCTACCAGCTAGGGAGGAGGCGTGGGGGGGACACTTTGAGCAACTTCTGCTCTCAGCAACACTTCAAAGCTTCCCCAGAAGACAAAGGAGTGGGCAGTCTTCAACCAGTGACCTAGCCTGGCAGATGCCCAGCGTGGAGACTCAGGCGTTTGTGAAAAGAGACACTGATGAAAAAAGCCAAACTCTGTTTTTCCCCTTTGAAATGCATAGAAACAGGGAAAGCCACAATGACTCTCTGATTTAGTGGTTCGTAAACTGTGGTTCCCCAAACAGAGGTATCAGCATCACCTGGGAACCTGTTAGGATTGCAAATTCTGAGTCCTCACCCCAGACCAGCTGCATCAGAAATTCTGGAGGAGGAGCGCAGCAGTTGGTGTCTTACTAGCCCCTCCCCCAGGCACTGAAGTGGGTGAACTACTGCTTTGAATCTATTCTCTACAAGCAGAGTGGCCTTTATTATTATTATTAGTTAATGAAAGATACTCAGACATTTGTAATGGAAATCCTGTTTTTCATTTGTAGTTTATTATATTCAACTACGTTAGGCTGCAAGTAATAGTCTAACTTTCAATGGCTTAACTACATAGGTTTGTTTCCTGTGCATCTAGAAGTCCAGAGCTAGTCTAACAACTCTAAGATGTCATTCATATTCAGACCCTTTTATTTTAGCTCAGTCACCTTTGGCCCGCAGCTTTCAGCGTCCTGGGTGAAAGACGGCCACTGATTTCTCAGGCATGGCATTTGAGCAAGATGAAGGCAGGAAGAAGGGCATAGCTACGGAAAAAGGATAAAGCTTCCTTGTTAGGTTTTTAAAAAGTTATTATTGCAAAAGGAGTAAGGTAAATTGTTGTAGATTCGAAACAAATAGTATAGTCATCCCTTTCATCCTGCAAAAGGGTAGTGTGAAAGGCTAGAAGTTAGAGGAAACTGAGGCCGCCTTGGGGCTGGGGGGCTGGTGCACCATGTCTGTCCTGTTACAAGTGTACTCCATATACAGTTACTATTCCAGCGAGCTTCATACTCCCTTATTTACACCAAAATGTTTCTGTTTTTATGAAATACGGAGATTAAAGAGCCTCTCTGGGTTTTGACTGAAAAAACTTCCAGCAAACCTCATCTGACAAATACAGTAAAGAGTCTGCTACAGTTTGGCTTATTATTGCTCAGTTACTAGCCTCTTCCTAGTCCCCCAGGACATATGTGCACACACACACACACACGCCCCTCCACAGGAAGACCGTGTTTCCCAGACCGTAGCCACTGAGCTCAGTCAAATGGCCTTGCTCCGACTTCATGCTGGCGAAGTCTGCTTTCACAGGCATTGACTTGGGGCTTGCACATTTGACTTGCTTTGCCCAGTGGGATTCGAGTAGATGGCAGATGACTCGACGGCTGAAATGAGATGAGTGCTTGGTCTTGTTCTATAGTGTCCTGCCATTCAGAGCGAACTTGTTTTTAATTGAGATGTTATTTGATAATTGTAGATTCACCTGCAGCTGCAAGAAATAACATGGGGAGATTCCTTGTATACTTTGCCCATTTCCCTTCAATGGTAAGTAACATTTTGCAAAACGATCATATAATGTCATAACAAGGATTTTAACATTGATATAATACAGCAGTGTTTTTCGATTATAGCTCACATTCAATATTACTTTGTATGAGTTTCAGGTGTACAGCGTAGTGGTTGGGCAATCATACACTTTACAAAGTGTTCCCCTGATATCTGCACCATATGTATTTATTACAATATTACTGACTATAGTTTCTGTGCTGTACTAATGCACCGATTTTATTCAGATTTCCAGTTTTGTGTGTGTCTGAACGTGTGTGTATATTAAGCTCTATGCAGTTTTATCAACTGTATACATTCACGCACCCACCACCACAGCCAGTTTCCACCACTATGAAGATCCTTTGGTTTATCCTTTTGTAACTATACCCACCTTCTTCCAGCACAGCCCCTAGCAACTGCTAATCTGTTCTCCATTTCTAAACCTCTGTCGTTTCAAAAATGGAATCATATAGTATCTAACCTTTTGGGACTGGCTTTTTCACCCAGCAGAACTCCCTGGAGATACATTCAAATCGTGTGTATTAATAGTGTGTTTCTTTGTGTTGCTGAGTAGTTTCTACAGTAAGTATGTACCAGAGTTTCCTCGTTCCTGTTGAAGGACTTCTAGATGAACTTCCGTTTTTGGCTACTACAAATAAAGTGGCTATGAACATTCAATGCAGGTGTTGTGTGAGCCTAAGTTTTCATTTCTCTGTGGGTAAATACCCAGGAATGAAATTGCTGGGTGGTATGTAGTCGCAGGTTTAGTTTTATAAGAAACTCCCAAACTATTTTTCAGAGTGGCTATACCATTTACAGTACCAGAGCAAAGAATGAACGATCCATTTTCTCAACATCTTCGCAAGCATTTGATTTTGTCACTATTTTTTGCTTTAGCCATTCTGACAGGTGTGTCGTGATGTCCTGTTAGGGTTTTAATTTGCATCTTCCCGATGGCTAATGACATTGAGCACCTTTTCACATGCTTATTTGCTGTGTCTCCTCCTGGGTGAAATGACTGCTCCTCTCTGGCCCATTTTCAAATCGCATTATTGTGTTGTTGCTGCTGTTTTACTGTTTAATTTGGAGAGTTCTTTATATATTCTTTATACTAACTCTTTTTAGATATGTGGTTTGGAGACATTTTCTCCTTCACATAGGCTTTTATAGAGCAAAAGCTTTTGATGAGGCCCAGTTTTTTTCAATTGTGGAAAAGTTATCCATAGTGGTGACCTTTAAAAAAATACATTGTGGTAAAATAGACATAACATAGCGACCTTTTAAAATGCTTTTCTAGAGTGACCTTTTAAAACACAAATCTGATTATGTTGCTTCCCTGTCTGAAACCTTTTAATAGTTACCTGTCGCCCTGGGCACAATCCCTAATATGGTCAAAGCCCTCCATCATCTCACTGGAAGGCCCGTCTTCTCTGCACCTCAGCCAAACAGGAACCACTTTTAGTTTTTCGGACACATCTGGCTTTCTCTCTCTTCTCTCCTCCAGAGCCCGTCATCTTCTGTACTCCCCTCCCCGCTACAATTCTTTCAAGTCTTAGCTGCTTTACTACGGTTCCCCCTCTGTATACTCCATAGCACTAATATTTATTCTCTTGAAGCACTTACCACCCGGAATATTTTTTCTGACTTTCTTGTTCTTTAAGCTCCTTGAAGGCAAGAACTACTTATTCACTGCTCTCTTTGCATTTCTTGTTAAAATGCCCACCACACAGGCTGCTAGACCCTCCACTAACTGCCCTGACCTGCAGCCCTCCTCACAGGACCACCCCAGGAGAAAAGAAAAAATTTAACCAAAATTTTAGGCTGGAAATTAACACCACCTTCATCGTCTCTGATCTTCTTTCAAAATGTTCCGCAATTACAAAGAGACATTTATTGGTGAGTACTTGTGTGGCATAGTATTTTGGCAGAGTTTTATAAGTAGCTTGTTGATTACTTCTCAGAATGCTTAAGGAGAAATGTTCACCCTTTCTCTGAGGTAAGGGAACTGAGCCCAGAGAGATCAGAAAACCGAATCTAAAAGTCATATGGCAAATCATTAGCCCTCACCCCAAAGTCTGTCTCCTTGGCTTTGACCCTGAAGGGTAAGTGCTCATTGCACTGGGGCAGTCCACCAAACTCAGGGGACACCCAGGGGGGTTGGTTACCTGATTGCATTTTCTTTTTTGGCCCACTGACAAAAATCAAATGATGACTATTTTAAATGTCTGTTGAATGTACGAATTGAACAAATATGTGCCTGCTTTTCAAATGTGGAACTAATATTCTTGTTTAAAGAGCCAGACTGCTTGTAAGGCCTGCTTGTCATCAGCTGACTGAATCGTTTCTGGTTTGTGGAATGGCGTCCACAGACCCGAACAGTCATTCCTGCAGCTTCTATGATATTTGGAGTAGAGAAAAACGGTCACAAGTGGCACTGGTTCGTTCTCTTTATTTTGCAAAGTTTAATTGGGATCTCTTCTCTAACAGTTGAACGAAATTAAAAACATCCACAGTGACCCACCCACATTGTCAGATCAACCGGAGCCTTCAATAGTGGGCCCTCACAAAAGAGAGAAGGGCTTCCTTAAAGGGAATAGTAGATGCTAAAGAAAATTCTGGAAGAAGACTGAGCAGCCCATCCCCCATCAGCCTGCTCTTTTGGGTCTAAGGTAGGATATTCTGAGTCTGTATAGTTGGCTTTGGGCAGCTGTGGTTGGGACAAAGGTCATATCAGGGCCCTTCTTGGACCACAGCTTGATTGCTGCTGGGTCTCCACTCTGGCATTCTTGTCGGAAGGGAGAAGACAAAGGGAACAGGCCAGGCTCACAACACCGCCTGGACTAGAGAGCTAAATCCAACAGGGGCCCAGCCTGCCCAGCGCTCAGGCCTCACCTCACATCCATCGGAACAGGATCTGCTCCCTCCTGGTTGACCTGCCCCCGGGGCTATCCCATCAGGAGCAGAAGGGTATTTCCCGCAGACTTACTTTCTCCTAAACTCACTCAGAAACAGATGTTTTATCTTGCTTCTGAAGGTAACATTTAGCTAATACTGGGATTTAAAACATTTCTGTAGTCGGGTTTCACTGACCAATATGAAACCGTCGTTCATTTATTTATTCAACAGGTACTTACTGAGAACTTCCTCTGTGCCCTGCACTGTGGCACGGAGGATAGAGGGGCGAACAGCGCGCGCAGCCGTCTGCCCTGTGGAAGCTCACAGTCCAGCAGGGGAAGGGCCTCCTGCAAAAGTCGCACAAATGCACACACGCCTCTCCTACGGCCAGCCGACATTTGCAGGGTAGATGTGCTGTAACGCCATTTATATTTGAAACGCGTTCTTTAAAAGACACACACACAGTGCACGCTGTATGCAAAGTCCTTGTTGCAATGCCCAGTGGTGCGCGTGTTTCCCGCAAGCTCGGTGGGAGCCAGCCCCGCCCCCGGAGCCCCCCCGGCACCGCCTCGTCTTCACCCTCCACCTGCATGTCTTTCTCAGGACAGCCGCCCTGTGTTGCCTACATCCACGTGGAGCTCAGTTCTGCCAACAACTACATGAATGCGCTTGAAAGCGGGTTCATCCCCAGAGCCTCCAGAAAGGAATGCAGCCCTGTCAACTCTTTGGACTTTGGAGGTCCCAGATCAGAAGGCCAGCCACGCTTGCTTACCGGATTGCTGTGGAACTGTGAGATTACAATCAGCGTTTTTTTTAAGATGCTGAGTTTTGATCGAATATTTGTTACTGCGGCAACAGAAAACTAATACAGGAGTAAGGGCATAAACACTAATCAATAAATTACTCCAAAATTTTAGCGAGAGATGTTGATGGCATGGTCCAGGCAACTGTATGGAAGTGATTGATGAGAAGTGCTCAGATTTTGTATACATTTCGAGAGCGGAGCCTACGCAATTTGCTGATGTGGTGTGTGATTGGGCAGAGTCAAGGCCTTCCCAAGGTTTTTGGTCTAAGCAATTAAAAGAATGGAATTTGAACAAGGAGTGGGGATTGCCTGAGGGAGTTGGGCGGAGGGGGGCAAAGGGGGAAATTGGGACAACCGTAATAGCATAATCGATAAATTTAATTTTTAAAAAAAGAATGGAGTTTCCATTGAAATAGAGAACTATGGGAGGAGCAATTTGCAAAGATGAGTTTAGAGAGATAAGTAGGAACCAAAGTATACAGAGCTTTCTAAATTATGGTAAGAATTTTGAACATTATCTCAAAAATAAAGAATAATTATCAAAGACTTTTAAGTAGGCAAAGGTTAGAACCAGATTTGTATTTTTAAAAAGCACACAGGAGCCCTCCCAGTGGCGAGACTGATGCAGTAAGGTGCCTAGAACCAACCTAAGGAGGCGAGTGACAAATTTAGGGAGGCCAGCAAAGGCAGGGTCCCCCTAAGTGAGACCAGGGGGAGTCTCCTGGTTTGTTACAACAGAATTTCTCAAACGTAAGTATTAAGAGGAGAGACTATTTCAAAAGAAAAAATCCTCATAGACAACTAAGATTTATGAAACTTATGTTAATGACAATATTACTTAAATATGTAATAAAACTAGACATAAACAATGTATAATTATAGTTCTTATACTACTACTACAAAACCAAATCAATTTACAAATTAAACACTAGGAAAATATAACTCAAATTTAGGATGTTGATATATACTATTATAGAAGATGTTCTTTTGCAAAAACTAAATTGCCAAAGCTTGATTTAGTAGTTAACAGATGCAGTCTCTTTTTATTTACTTTTTTACCACCAACAATATAGATGCAAATGCCTGTTCTCAAATGTGTTGTAAAAAGTGATATCACTAACATCAAAGCTTCAGTTCCTAGTTCAACATAATCAGATAGCATATTAGTCAAATTTTGCCAACAGACAATCTTCAAATGGAATTTTTAATGAGGCAGAATTTGATAGTTCTACACCGTTTACTTACTGGCATCAAGATGATATAGCAACATTTAGAAATCTTCATTAACATGACATTTAATAGTTTTAATGAATGTTCTTCATTATACAGTTACCTCTTCACTCACTACCAATGAACAATAAATATATTGCAAACGGATACAAATAACCGTGGAATTCGTGTGATACATCACTGTAACACCGTTCCTTTTGAAGCATGGCTATATGCAGAGAAGACAAGGAGAAAAAAAGTAAAACTATAAGCATTAGAAGGGAGAAAACAAAATTATTTGCAAACGATATTACTTTGTGTACAGACACTCCAAAAGAAGCTTCTAAGAAAACTAGTAGAAATAAGAAGAGTTTAGCAAAATTGCTGGAAATAAAAATCAAATATGCTGGCAGAGCCCTGCACCAGCCAGGAGGGGGCACCTTTCTCTTTTTCACACAAAGGCCTCAACAGGCTCCAGGAGACCTTGGGTGGACAATTTGATACAGGGTGACAGATGTAGAAAATGCCCCTACCACACCAGAGGGTTGGCCTCAGGAGGCCATCGCTGCACCACCCTGAACACAGCAACCTGCAGGGTGACAGAGCAGGGACAGGCTCAGCCCATGCCACAGGCCACTGCTGCCAGAGAGAGACAGCATCCTCCAGGTGCCCGATGGAGTGTGTTGGCAACAATTGAATTACTTTGGGCTCTCCCTTCAAAGGAGGTGAGGAAAGCAAGTCCCTGACATACTCCTCTTTAATAAGGAGCAGTGCCTGAATCACTCCCTCCCCCCACCCCCAAGACCCAGAAGGTGAGGAATTCCCCAACCACTGGAAGGGGGTTTGGAGGCTGGGCTGCCGAGAAGACTGCCACACACTTACTTGTTGTTGCTGTTTCTGGTATTTGTTTCTTTTTTGACCTTTCTGGCATTCTAAAGAACAGACAAATGAGATGCCTAAATGCAACAAAAGACTATGGGAAGTCAGTTGAAACAGCCCATGTACGAGTGAGGATCTTAACTGAAAAAAATTTTTTTTCTAATAATTTGACTGTCTTTCAGGCTACTGAGATTCATTCCATTAAATGGATCATTGTGTAACACGAGGAGATGCAGTAATGTAGGTGTTAGTTTAAAATGAAAGAACTAGATGCGATTAAGTTTAACTCCATGTCTCATTTATTTGAGTTTGACCCTGTACTGTTATTGCTGTACATACACACATAAGGATGGAGCGTGCTATGTTATACAGAGAGACATAGGTGTAGCAGTATATATGTGTATGTGTGTGTAACGGTGTCCATATAACATGTAACATAATATATAACATATATATGTATCTGTCTCTGTGCTTGTGATTATTCTTGTAACTTCGCTTCTATTTTCTCACTTCATCTTGTATTTTACCTCCTTCCTCCCTCCTTTTACCCAGCACTATTGACTCAACCTGATACCAAAGCATCGTGTTTCTCAACCATCAGCCGCACGTTTTTGATCCCGGTTCAATGAAGTCAATTGAATCGATATTTGTCTACTATGTGCAACATATGCAGATGTCATTCGAAATTCAGCAACATGTCTTTTCCCTCTTTGTCTCCCTCCTCACAGCTCATAACAGATCCAGCCGCCCCGGACAGATCCCCTATAAAAACAAAAGAGACGAATGGAGGGAATATAGAAAAGAGACACAGAAAACAAATGAATCCATTATCCACAAAATATCAGTATATCGGTAAAATACTTCTCTTTGTCCCAACTTTTCTGTTTTTATTCTTTAGTATCTGAAAACACCGGATTTTAGCACAATCATTGAAAAGCAAACTAAATACACTTAGACATTCACTATATAGAAGATAAAAACCTGTGATGGGTACATTAAAGTAAGCTATTTTATGATATTTCATACAAGAGAAAAATGTTCAAGATGTCTGTCTTATTTTCAATTCTCTTTTCCAGCGTTCAGTAAATATGTTCTTACAAACTAGTAAATGATATTATGAAATGTGCATTTAAGATTAAGAAAAAATGTTCTGAGGCACTTGTACAAGCATTTAATTAGGTATAATTGTTAAATAGGCTACATCCAGCGGGAGTCCCTTGATTGGTGACACTTGTGAAACCCAGGTCAGGCCGAGTGCCTGTGCTCCGGGAAGGCAAGCCCCACCCCCTTCGGCAAACTGGGGAGGGCCGAGTGACCAAAGCAGTGTGTTAGAAATCTGTTTAAGAACCTAAGAAGGACAGAGACGGTTGTATTGCTTTTAATCTAAACATCTATCTTGTCCTTAACACTCCCAAAGACATGGATTATCTATTACTACTACAATTACTGTGAACTGAAGGTCCCTCTACAGAAGGAGATTGTAGTTGGTGATGTTAAAAAGACAGCAGAAATGAACAGATTCTGAAAGGAAAAGGGTTTGCTTTTTAGAAGCAAATCTGTGACATACCCGGCCAGCTTGGAATTAAGGGCTGGGACTTGAAGTTAGAGAGACGCAAGCAGAGAGCTGTACAGAGCTCTTGTTTACACGTTCCTGGTCCATCTGTTTCCTCTCTCCCTACAACTCCTGTTCGCAATCTGCACCCTTCCTTTCAAGCCCTCTGCTCAATTCCATCCCCTTTCCTCAGCAAGTGACCTTGCCTTCTACCTTCCAGTGAAAACAGGAGGTCGAACTCTCGCAGAGTCCCAGCGTTTTGTACTGATGCAGGTAGGTGTGTCATTATTTGCTGAGTGTCTGCACATGTCCCCTGCTCAATAGAAAGCTCCGAGAGATTAGGGTTGGCACCTGTTCCCCAGTGTCCCCGGCACCCAGCCCAGGGTCTACCAGGGACTCCAGAGAATCTGTCCCATAAATAAATAAATGTACTTCCTCCTCCTCATTTATACATTTTTGTGATTGTGCTAAAATCAGGTGTTTTCAGATATTAAAGAATAAAAAGAGAAGTTTTGATTTTAATGTAATATACTATCATGGTAAACCCCCAAATGGTACTGAATGACATTGAAGGGAATGTCCGAGCGAGCGGCCTTCCCCAGCAAATCCCACATGCCCCGCCCCTCCCTCACCTCGCCTCTCCAGCCCCAGAAGCAGCCTTTCCCAGAGTCCCAGGTTTCATCCTCTTGCGGTCTCTTCTAGGAACCACTTTCCCTCCACGTGGCCAAGTCAGGGAGGGGGGCTCGCTGGGGGGGGGGTTACTTAGCGTGGCCAAGAGTTGCAACAGCTGAGGGTGAGGGCAGTAGCTTGGCCGAGGACGGTGGCCAGGTGCCAGAGAAGCTACATGAGTCATCAGACCTTAAGGGGGAGTGCAGGCTAAAGAAATTACGAGGCAAGTACAGGTGGAGGGAAAGCAGCAGGAGATCAACAATGGCTGTGCAGGCAGGGCCAAGTGAGAGGGTCCGGGGCCACAGGGATATAAAGCACTAACTTTACAGTCACTTAACAGGAGAACATTTGCTGAAGAAATGTATGCACTTCTTAAAATCTCTGTTAACAATTTTTTAAAATATTAACATCAATAATAAAAGATTTTTTAAAAACCCTGTACCTTTCTAACCTCAAATAAATCTGTAATGTTTTA
Organism: Desmodus rotundus; assembly: GCF_022682495.2. Lineage (NCBI taxonomy): Eukaryota > Metazoa > Chordata > Mammalia > Chiroptera > Phyllostomidae > Desmodus > Desmodus rotundus. Next base: position 156,142,160 of record NC_071389.1, read on the forward strand.
CTTATTTTTTAAAAATTCCAAAGCATACAAGATATTGGCATTTGTCTAAGTCGAGGGCCAGATACATGGGTGTTGATTATATATATATGTCTCTGTATTTATTGTATGAATGAAATATTTCATAATGAAACAAATAGCAATGAAATATTCCAGGAAATACAAACCCACGTCAATAAAAAGTCATGTCAGAAAATTAAATATCAGAAGTGGTTAAGGGAAAACATAAAGAGTCAGAGGTATTGCCAGGGAGCCCCTTGGCCCCAGTAGGAAGTGTTTTAGGCCCAGCCTAATAAGATGTACCCTGAGAGCAAGAAGCTGGCCAACGTTATTTGCCTTGGCTGCACATAGAAGCCATTAGTCTGGTTTAGTGAATAGATACTATTCTTGTGATATAGCATAAACAGAAACTGTATTTAAAATTTGGATGCAAACTACATCGGAAACAAGAGTAGTGACCTTCCAGTGATCTCCAGCCAGAAGTGGCTTTGAAATAAGACGGCAACAAAACTCCTGTCTCCTGCGACTGCAGCCTCCGTCACCCCCTCCTACCCACAGAGGGGAGGAGCGATTTGAGCAGGCTGCTTTATCGAGTCACTGACCGTAGCCCTTATATTAAAGGATGTATGGGTCAGTAATGAACCCGTTTTCTCAAAGTACCTAAAAGAATACCAATGCCGTTGCCTTGAGAAATTGTCCTTATGTGGAGATATGGACACAATTAGCACAAGAAAGGGGCGTAGCTGTAACTTACAGTGGTGGTGTTATTTCAAAAGGGCACGGAGTGTTCCACCTAACCCGGATTTTTCTACCGTGCTGGGGGTTCCCAAGCCCACCTTGAACCATCCTTTTGGACTCATCCTTGTCCTGTTGCTCCAGTGGTAAATAACCAGGCTCAGGGAAATGGCTAACGATGCCCACGTCTCACGGGCTACCTGCTGGGGTGAAGAGGCAGTTGCTCTGTGAAGAAAGTGGTCCCCCCTCAGGGCTCATGGGCTTGAAGTAGAAGTTCTGTTATTCATGGGGTGATGGCTATGAAAGGTTTAATTTCTTAAGTCTCTTTTATCTGGTGCAAGAAAATTATGCAAGCGTATAGCTGTTTTCCCCTTCTATGCTGTAGTTCCATTTTATTTTCAGCAAGCTTTCAGCAAAGTCTGATTAACCCACGTAATTTGGCATGGTGACTTGCAGAGCGAAAAGGATGGGCCAAACACGGGAGTGTTCGTGCACCTCTTACAGCGGGCTGAACAGCGTCCTCCAATAATTCAATCTACCTCAAACCTCAGAACATGATCCCATGTGGAGTAAGTCTTTGTAGATGTAATCTCTACATGAGATTACTCTGGACTCAGGAGTGTCTTAAATTCAAAGACTAGTGTCCTTTATAAGAGACAGAAAAGGGAAGACACAGAGATGAAGAGGGAAGGCCAGGTAAAGACACAGGTAGAGATTAGAGAGACCGGTAAGCCAAGGAACAAGGAGGATCAACAGCAGCCTCCAGGGGCTAGGACCGCGGCGCTGAAGGGACTCCAGGCCCCCAGGAGGGACCCTGCTGGCTCCTGGACGTTGAACTCCCAGCCTCCTGAACTGTGAGAATACATATCTGTTGTTTTAAGCCACTCAGTTTGTATGAATTTGCTACAGCAGTCCTAGCAAACTACTTCACCTCCGCGAAGGCCCTTGTGAACGTGGCAGCGCTCCTCTGAGAGTTGCGGGAATCCGTGCGTTTGGGACTGTCGAGACCAGTGGCCCGGAGGAGTGGAGCAGAACAGAACATGAAACCTGGAGAACGTGAAACCAACTCCTGTCTGCTTTGCAACCATGCTTGAAGGAGGAAACCCACAGGCAGGAGAAAAGCCTGAGGCACGGGTCCACGAGACTGCAGGAGTGCCACCGGTAGCCTGCCCCTCCCCTCCTGTTCTGAAGACCATCAGAATTCCATGCTTGGCAGAGAGGGATGTCTCACCTGTGTCCTCATCCATCTCCGTCTGAGGATTATAAGCAATTTGAGATAAAGCGAGCTTAAATTTCAATTAACGTCAAATAAAATTTCTTGAGTATTGTCAGAGAATGAGCTATCAAGTAAAGCGGTTTTCTTTTTACCTTAAAAAACAGCTTTATCGAGATACGATTTACATACCGAAAAATTCACTTATAGTACTTATACAATTCACTGGTTTTTCGTACACTCACACACTTGTGCAACAATCAGGTCTTTCCAGTTTCACTGAGAAATCACCGACGTGCGTCACTGTGTGAGTTTAAGGGCTGCGGCATGGCAGTTTGATTTACACGTGCTGTGAAATGGTTCCCAAAAGAGGTTAAGTTGACATCCATCATCTCTTGGATACAATAAAAAGGAAAAGAAGGAGAGGAAGAAGTAAATACTCTCTTTGCGATGAGAACTCTTAGGATTTACTGTCAACAAGTTCCCTATGTTCTACACAGCAGTGCCAGCTGCAGTCCTCACACTGTAGGTTGCATCCTTGGTACTATGTATCCCTCTTGCTACTATGTATCCCCCTTAGTACTATGCATTGTATAGCCGCAAGGTTGCAGCTTTTGACCAACCAGCTTCTTCCAATACTCCCTCCCATCACCTTCTGTCTCTGGCCTGACTTCTTTTTCTATAAGTTTGGGGTTTCTTTTTAGATTCCACATATAAGTGACATAATAGAGCATTTGTCTTTTTCTGTCTGGCCTATTGTTCACTTAGAGTAATGCCTCCATCCATCCATCCACCCACCCATCCATCCATTCATCCATCGTGGACACTTAAGTTGTTTGCATGTTTTGGCTATTGCAAATAATGTTGCTATGAACATGAGGATGCAGATACCTTTTCAAGTTAGTTTCTCATTGCCTTTGGATATTTCTCTAGAAGTGGTATTGCTGGATTATATGGTAGTTCTTATTTTTAAGTTTTTGAGGATCTTCCATGCTGTTTTTCTATAGTGGTGCACCAATCTACAATCCCACCAACAATGCATGAGCGTTCCCTTTCTCCACGTCTTTGCCGGCATTTGCCTCTTGTCTTTTTGAGGATGGCCATTCTACCATGTGTGAAATTATATCTCATTGTGAGCTCCTAGGTGTAGAGAACTGTGAACATTCTTGGAGATACAGCATGAGGGCCTGTCCCTGATCATTCCAGAGATCCAGAAACTGAGGTCTCAGGTGGTACAAGGCTGAGGAGACCTCACGGCACCCAGTGTGAGGCCTGGGAAGCAGAACCAGCCCCTCTCATCTTCCCTCCCCTCTCCTACATCTCCCCCTACATCCCCACTGTGCCCTGGGGGAGGGGAGGGCAACTTCTGTCCTGGAAGCAGGGCTTGGGGCCCTCAGCTTTCCAAAGGAAAGGCTGAAGCCAGCTGATGACTTTCTGTCCAGCCCTCTCTCAACATTAAACAGATCCCAATTATTTTATCGGAGTTAAGTCACTAATTACAGTTCTTACTTGTGAGGTGGTAATATGCAGTATTACCACAGTCCCTGTGACTTTGAGATTCTAATATCAGATTTTGTATGTGTTTGTGTTTCCCAGAACAATAAAACATAATTTGCCAGAAAAGCAAAATTTAATAAGTAAATATTAGCATTCTAAACACTTCTAATACACTCATGTATAGAGGTAAAACATTTGCCTAACAGCAATGTTTGGCTCCAAGGCCGCCAGAATGGTAGGTGTATCCTTGGTAGCTGTCCTAAGTCTTACAGAAAACATGATTATTCTTTCTCTTGAGAGAGAATAGCCCAGGCATGGGTTCAGCAGTTGACACATTCACCCTTCGGGCTTGGTGGCTGCCAGTCCAGGAGCTGCCAGGCCCCATCTCCTTTCTCTCCCCTGCTCCCAACTCATTTCCTGCCACTAACATGCAGGGAAGACTCTCAGGGCTGAGCCAAGAGGAGGAGGAGGAGGATGCAGGAGCCAGGGTGGCCTCTGCCTGCTGCCCAGAGACCCAGGATCAGAGACGCCCCTTCGCCCCACCATTGCCCCAGCCAATCCCGGCCCTGGTGGACGCTTGGGAATTCTGGAGACCATACTGCGGGTGTGGACCAGGGTGTCCCTCTCTGAACTTTACCAAGTGGCTCCTAGGGCAGCTGTGGTGGAGTAGGTGCCGGAGCAGGGGAGGAGGAGCAGGGTGGTGACTGCAGCTGACCATAATGACTGGTGTGTGTGCATGTGTGAGGTGCCCCCTTCGGACACACTTGGAAATAACTGGGGGCACTCTGCAAGGAAGAACCAGACCCCAGACCTCATGTAACTCCAATGGGAGCTCATACGTGTGTGTGTGTGTGTGTGTGTAAAGAGCATTAATATAGTACTATGTGATGATGTATTATATGATATCATATATTTTGTCAGATCATACAGTACTGTATTACCCTCCATTAGATTTAGGCTTACATAGGAATAGAACTTTGTATCTTAGAATAAACAGGCAATAAATATTTATGACTGAAAAAATACACATTTTTAGGAATTAAAGTTCTGTATAATGCCTTCATATACACGGACCTGCAGAAAGAGACAGCAGATGAGTTTATCTTTTTGCCTAATTTCACATTTTAAAATTTACTTGTTCCAATTCACATAACACAGATCGGTGGTAAAACAATTGTGTTTTTGAAAAAGACAATCCAGAATGGGATTGTTTTAACAAAAGTCTATTTGTGTACTTCTCTTAGTTATGTACTCTCCTTTATATCCTTTTAGTTCATTTCCTTTTGTTATTAAAATGGGCAAAAGTTATGCAAATTAAGTTTTTCAACTATATAAAACGGCACTTTTTGTAAGTGAAAATAGGAATGAACGCTTTTTTGCAACTACTCAGGGTTCTGTTTTCTAATAATCTTTTGCTTGTAGGACTGAAACATCACGAGGAAATGGAACGACGGACCGACTGCCCAGAGTGCAGGTGCGGGCCTCTCCTCTCTCCAGCCGCTAGGGGGCGGCGGCCAGCGGCCCCCTCTGCACCGGGGCCTGAATGCTAACCGCCGTCAGACGTACCCTTCCTCGCCTTGAACTGCCCTTCCCTCGTAGTGGCCACTGGATGTCCATCTGCAGGGTCAATTTCAGCCCAGGTCAGAGGCTGAAGTTCAGGGACCCTGTTTCCCGTCACTGGTGTACCCAGAGCCAACAGTGTGTTCCTGCATTGTTTCTTCCACCTCAATTCTTCCTTGGGGACCTTCCTTAGACTCCAGTTTCCTTGAAGAGACCAGTGTCCTGCCTTCAGCAAGGTCCTTCTGAGGCTCAGAGAACCCCATGACCAAAGTGCTTCCTGAATCTCCTGCATCAGGGCTTCTCTTCATCTCCCTCCCCACCCCCCCCACCACCCACTTCCCCCTCTAGCATTTCCTCAGCAGCCACTCCCCTTGCCTGGCCCTCTTGTACCTTCACACACGGTTGAGTCATCACCAGGTCCTTTAGGTGCTGTATTTGGCCTGCTGGACCTGCCGCCCTCCCCACACAGCCCTCAAGTCTGTCTCCTCCCTCGGGGAGCCTGGTCTAGATGCTCTCAGTCTTAGTAGGAGCAAGAATGCCTTGAGGAATCTGTTCCTGTGAATTCCTGCTCATTCCAGAGATTCTGAGCAGCAGGCCTCGGGGCGGATTAGGGAGTTTTTCACAAGGACTCTGAGGAATTCTCAGTCAGGCGGCCACCCAGGGACCCTCCTTTGCAAAACATTGATTTGGTCCCAGGCCCCACGCCAGTTTCTGCTGCCCCCCCACTGTCCCCTGCTGAAGTTCATGGACCAGGATTCTGGAGCAAGCAGCATCTATGTAATAGGTACGGACACTGCAATTCAAAGAACCCAATCTTTTTAGGGACCTAAGTCATACTCTTGCATTAAGTGATGGTCCTAGGAAAGGGCAAGAGCTGGCCTTCCACGCAGACATGTCCCAGCCTGGTACAACTTCAGGCATTTCAAGATATAGCACAGTAGTTTCCAAACTCGCTCACACATTAAAATGACCTTGGGCATGTTGTTAAAATAGAGATTCAAAGTCACAGCCCAACATTGCTGAATTAACTTCTCCAGAATGGAGTCGGGGAGTTTCTATTTTACGCTGCGCTCCACACGAATTTGGTACAAACTGGTGTGTGCACCTGTCAGTGAGGGGGGGGCTCCACGGGACACCACGGAGTATTTCTTCCTGGCACCCAAAATCCCAAAATGAGAGACGCATCGCTTTGGCCTAAAGGATGTCTTATTATTCTGCTAACATTAAACATCTCTAGGAAAAAGGACTCCTTCAAATGTTAAAGAATGGGAATAATTAACATCAAACACTACTGAGTTCCTCTGAGGAGGGTATTGAGATGAGTTTCAACAATGTCCCACCTGGAACCACGAGGCTGCTTAATTCTACATATTTTCTTTTTTTTAAGGGTTTTATTTATTTATTTTTAGAGAGAGGGGAAAGGAGAGAGAAAGAGGGAGAGAAGCATCAACTGGTTGCCTCTTGTACACCCCCAACTGGAGACCTGGCCTGCAACCCAAGCATGTGCTCTGACTGGGAATTGAACCAGCGAGCTCTTGGTCCACAGGCTGGTGCTCAAGCCACTGAGCCACACGAGCCAGGGCCATATTTTCACACTCCATTCTTCTCCACACTGTCTTCTACCCCATCCCAACATTTACTCTCATTTAGAACAATTATTATTTACACATACACTGCCCACCAGCAAACTCCAAATGCTTATCACCAGAGAACGCCTGGTTTCGCTCTATGTTTTAGACATTACTCAGTGTGTGAATGTTCAATAAATTGTTGCCTAATGAACACAAGATAGTACCTTAAATCCTTACACCTCAATGCCAGTGAGTTTATCAGGCCTTTCCCTCTGAATAGGTGTTGACATGGACAAGGGTGAGAATCTGAGGACACTGGGACATTGCCACCCCTCCAACACACACAGAACTTCCCATGGGCAGGAGCAAGCTGAAGACACGCCTGACACATCCGATGGCTGTGCTTCATGCTGAGGTCAGTTCTAGAAAGGGTGCCTCTCCCATAGCACCTCTTACTTAGGCTGCCTAACAGAGCTCTTTCCAGGGCTTGTCTGCAAGCAAGAAGAGGGTGTACCTCTGTGGGTTTGGGTTTACGTTGTACCTAAAGGCTTGCTCGCCCTAAATATTCAGTCTGCTGATATCTAAATAAGAACAAGCCTGTGATTCAATGGGGAAAAAAAAGACACTAAGTTTGATAGGGTGTCCAGAGATTGGAACACTATAGCGGGGAGCAAAGCAGGAAGTTTGCCTTCCTGTATGGACAGAATGCTCCTTCCGGTCCTGCAAAAAGGAAAAAAAAAAAAAAAAAAGGCATAAGGCAGTAAACACGCATGCAGGGACCAGAGGACATTCAAAGGAGAAATAGGCCAGTGTGCCAAAGTCACATTCCATCCAATTTACTCTTCCGTCTAATGCCAACTGAAAAGGCAGCCTATGACGTGGGACAATTTTAAAGTGAGAGCCAGCAAAATGCTGGGTTTACGAGCAGGAGGCTCAGTTTGACAAGGATATTTGGAAACCAAATGTTGTGATCATCTTAACAAACCTGTGCACTACCTCATAACTTTGAATCAGGATGACCAAGTTCATCTGGTGGGATTTCCCCATTCTGTTATAAGTTAAACTGCTAGCATGAAAACTGGTTACATTAAAAAAAAAAAAATCCAGAACCTGGGATTGAGGTGTGACTTTGTCCTTCACACATTAAATATTGCAACACATCTTTCCTAACGTACTACGTGCTGCAATGTGTCAACATAAGTTTAAGAAGAAATGAGGGGACTGACTGTAAATCCCAGTTTCAAAGCGACTTTCCCACGTTTTTGTGTGTTTGTTTGTTTGGGGTTTAAAGGAACCTCTCTGGGTTTCACGTACCAGACCCTCCTCAAAATGATGGCACTCTTGTCCCCACATGTGGGACTCTTCTTTCCCACACTCACTCAGACACCATCTCCAGTTTACAATCTGGCTTATTGTAAGAACCAGCCCCCTTTCCCCCTGAACTCTGTGGCACGTGGAACCAGCAGATTCCTCCCTCCCCGGCCTCACACATCAGCAGAAGATCCTGTATCAAAAAAATTCTGTCAAACTAGATCATTCCTTCCAGACAGCAAAGGGAGCAAACCTGACTTTTTTAAACTTTTTCCCCTTTTCCTCCCCACCCCCCTCTTTTCTCTTTCTACCCTCTCTGTTTACTTTTTCTCCTTCTGTTGCCTCAGCCCTCCCCTCCAGGGCACACCTTCCCTGGGGACAGTAGATGAAGACTGGGTTGGAGACACTGCAATTGAGCCAGTGCCCCTGAGATCACCCGGCTGACCTTGGCCCTGCAGGAGTCCGGGAACTAGAAGTACGAGATGAGCCCGGGTCCGGGGTGAAGTCCAGGTCCTGGTCCAGCACCCATGATGAGCTGAAACTACCCAGGGACATGCTGTCAAAGTTCGAGCTGAGGTTCAGGTCAAGCACGTCATCCTTGACTTGTGATGGAGGCTGAAGAGCCTGCAGAAGAGGAGGCAGAGGAGGGCACGTGCGAGGGGGTACTATGGATGACGTTCAGTGTGATGTGACTGGCCTAAGGCAGGGCAGAAAAGGTCAAAAGCACTGTAGTGGGGGTGGGATGGGATCCTTAGTTACTCTTAAAGGATCTGACAAGAGGGGGAGTAACTCTGCTTACCTCTAGATGAGTAGAGCCTATCTTTGCATGCCTATGGATTGACAGGGGACCTCGAAACACAGACCCGCCAGCCCATGGGTCTCACTGATGGGGAGACAGAACTAGAATCAGGTTCTGGTGTTTGTCCCATCTGGAGAGAATGAGCACAGAACGCTGAGTAGGGAAGAGGTCTTGATACCTAAGACAATTGCTCCACCTGAGCTGCGTCCACCCTCCGACCATCTCAGTAGCAACAGCGTGTCCTGACTCAACTGCAGGCCTGGCCTTTCCATAGACCTATAAATATCTTAAGTCACCACTGTCTCGAGAAACAAACCTTTCCTCTCACTCAGCTTGAGAGCTTGGTTGGAGGTTCTAGCAGGGGAGCACAGCTACTCGCATACCCTTGACTGACGACTGGTCCTTGCCTCCAGTGGGAAGTTCGTCCTCTTCGACCAAGCACACAGTTTGGGGAGGGATGCACATGGATCGGTGAGGGAGGAAGGGGACCCCGCCTTGCCAGCCAGATCCGCCAAATCAACCCTGGCCATCACTGGGGTGACAGATGTCGCAGCCAGATTGCCCTCACATCCTCCTCTAACTCAACGTCAAGAGTCATTTCCCAGGGAAGTCTTTGCCCAGGCCCAGTGCACCCCTCCTTCCCTGCAGTCTTTGTCACTCCATGTTTATTAGCATCACTCTTTGATTAAAGTATTTCCTTCTACCAAATTATAAACTCCACAAGGTTAAGGATTGTGTCTAGTTTTGCTGATGATTCTGTCCCTAGCACCTAGCCCTTGGGAGGTGGCCCCCCAATGTCTGTTAAACCAGAGGATGCACGAAGGTGGACAGAACTGGGTTTTCTGGGGGAGAAGAGGGAGTCATCAGATTTGAATAGGAGGCTGCCTGTGGGCATTCAGAGCACGGGAGGGAGAGAAGTCTCCAATGAAGCAGCATCCACAACGGGTCAGAGCCTTCCTTTGTGCAGTTAAATCAGAATTTCAACTTTGGGTCTTCCACCTTGGATACCCTTCTGAGATGTGCCTCACTCCTTAGAACTTGGCAGATCTATATAGTCTTGTGTTTGTGCATTTTTGAAAGCTGGCCAAGCAGGATGGCATGAAAGAGAAGGGCCTGGACGCCCCTCTTTGCTGAGCCTCATTAGAGAAGAGGCTGGAAGAGTCCTGGCCTTCCAGGTGGAACAGAAGGTGCTCCTCCCCTCGGTCAGTGGCAGTTACATGGAGTGGCACAGAAGACCCCAAGGAGACTCAACTTCTCCAATACCCCACATAGGTTAGGAGGGTGCCCCTCCAGACTGAAGTAAGACTAGGCTGACCGTAAAACCAGTATCTTCTTCACAATATTTCAATCTGAAATGCTATTGTTTGGTTAACTTCCATCCTTATCTTTAAGAAAATTTTTACTTAGTTTCTCAACTTCTTGAAACCAGAGAAACATCAGAGAATGAATGAATGGGAAACTGACTTACCCATTCATTCATTCTGAAAATATATTTTGAAAAACATCCACAGAACTTACAATCTCAAGGGGAACCACGCAGATAAGCTATCACAGAGTGAGAAGGAACGAAACAGCACCGCAGCCAGGAACACGAGGTGCTTGGGGTAGATGGAGAAACGAGCACAGAATCCTGGCCTCTCGCACACCGTCCTTCTCCTGCGCGGAAGGCTAAAAGTTACAGATTTTCATGGAACTTGGCAAGTTTTGTTTTATTTTAGATTCAGTCTTGAGAAAATTAGGGAATAGATTAATAATAGTCTCCTATTCTCCACCTCTTCAGAATACAAATAATAGGAAAATGGGCTTTGGGTGAGGTAACAGGGGGGTAAAAGAAGTGGAAACTCAGCCGCTGTGCAATCGTAGATGGTCAAACCCACACAGGATGCAGGGTCCCATTGGCTCCCCTCTTGTACTAAGAATGAGGAAATAGGCCCCGGGGAGGAGAATAGAATTTGGGGGTAATTACAAGAATTTATCAGTAACAAGTAATATGTTTTTAATTAGCAAATTCCATTGGAAAAGGATCTATGGTTTAAGTGCCTTTAGTTACTCATTTAATTTTTTAACAACTCTATAAATAGGTACAGTTGTTCCCCAAATTACAGATGAGGAGACTGGGGCATAGAGAGGTAATAATTTGCCTAATTATTGTATTACTAATGACCAGTTATGAGCTAGTAACTGTCAGAGGTAGGATTCAAACCCAGGGAGACTGGTTCCGGAAATCAGAAACCAAGTGTTTAACTTCACACATTACATCTGGACTACATTTATGAATATATATATTTAATGTGGTAATTCTCATTAAACTTGTCTAGTTTTGGTGATGCCCCCCAATTTTTTATTTTTCTAGATAAAGAAAATATAAAGTTACTATCAACAAGAATAAGTTTCTTACTCTCAGAGGAATGTCACAAAGGGCAAAATTTGCCTCTAGAGTAATCGGATATTTTCTGAGAGCTGCCACACTATTGCATTACCCGGCAATAGCACATCAACGTCAGTCTCTGCTCAAACACCAGCTGTGCAAAGCATGTCGGAGGCTGTAGCCTGACTGACCCAACCACGGATTGTCCCTCTGGGCACCAAAATGACAACTAGCCACCCACGCATAGTGCCTCTTAACCTTAGAGAAAAAACAATAGAGAGAAGATACAAAACATCATTAGGGATAAGTCAGAGGTAACTTTATTTAAGAAATATCTTAGGCAGAGAGAATTTGTTACAATATGAAATCATAGGGGTGTTCTTTCATTCATTCACTCACTCAATCAAAAAATGTCGGCAGAGTACCTAGGTGCCACATGCTGTGGCAAATGCCGGGAATGCAGATAATAACTCAGAGAACTGGCTGCTGAGGGGATGGCAGTCAGATGGGGGCCAACACAGTGTCATCTGATGTGCTTCTGGAGCCCAAGCCAGGGCGAGTCTAACAACAGGACAGAACGGGGAGAACTGTGCAATCACAGACACCTCAGTCCTGATTCTGATTCGGCCTCTTGCAAGTCACTCAACTCATCACTCTTTGTTTTCTCATCTGTAAGGTGAGGGTAAAAATACCTGCCTCGCAGGGTAGTTGTAAGTACTAAATTCCATGCCCAATACCTGCTAGTCCTCTTTTCCACCCTTCTTCAGATTTTTCCACCACTCCGTGTACCAGCCTACCAAGAAAAAAAAAAAATAGCTGGGGAAGGTTTTATTCACTTAAGTGGTGACATGTGAGCTGGGGCTTGAAAGATGAGTAAAAGGCAAAGCTGACAGGCAGGGCCTGTCGCAAGGGCTTCCAGGAATTGGGGACAGCGTGTTCAAAAGCACTAAGGCATGGAAGACAGTGGCGCTGGGGAGCTGGGGATGGTGAGTGGTTTAAATTACGGGGTGCCTGAGGGGTGCAGTTGACTGGTGCTGCAAGCGTCAAGATGGAAAGCGGAGGAGGATGTGGCCAGTCAGCTGTCTGCATGTAGTGCCCTTTCCCGACCAGAGGACCAACAGCTGGCCTCCCTGCCCTGGCTAGTGTGGCTCAGTTGGGTGGAGTGTCGTCTGGTAAACAAAGGGTCATGGGTTCAATTCCCAGTCAGGGCACATACCTAGGTTGCGGGTTGGGTCTGTGGTCCGGATGCGTAAGATCCCTGGTACAGGCGCACATGGGAGGCAGCCAGTCCGTGCTTCTCTCTTGCATGAATGTTTCTATCTCTCCCTTCCTCTGTCCCTTCTTCTCTCTCTAAAAGGCAGAAAAAAACGTCCTCAGGTGAGGACTAAAAAAAAGAAAAAGAAGAAGAAAACCGACCTCCCCGAGGCCAGGTGCTGTGTAGCATTGCACAGGAGCCGCATTCTCCTCCCTGAACTGTAACCATGTGCAGCGTGGGCTCTGCTCTCCCTCTTCGCCTCCTGGAGGGAGCCTTGGAATCTGAGCCCTGACGTCTCAATCTTGGACACTACAGTTGGACTTTCTAAGACTGTAAATCTAGTTTGACATTTTTGTTTTGAGATCTGGTGTCTAGTTATTACATCATGTGTGAAACTGAGATGGTGAGTGATTTATCCATGCATCTTTTTCCTAGTGCCAGCAAGAAACGGTAGTCCCTTAGAGCCCGTAAGCTGAAGAACCCCAATCACAATCATGTCATGCTATTACTCAGCTGCTCACACAAATCAAATTCAACTTCATAGAGAGGAAAATCATTATACTGACATCAGAAGTTTACAGAGACTTACATAATTATGATAAACAAGTGCTTTTATAGTAGTTCTCTTAAAACCACAATTTTCGAGCTAAGCATGTTATTTAAGGTTGGCTACATGGTAGGCAGGGAAAAGGTCAGCAATCTTGTAAAGAAAGTGCTCAGGAGAAAAAAGAGATGAGTTATAGACGGAGAGACACTGGGTCTGAAGGCAGGAACCGGGCTCGTGCTCCAGTCTGCCCTTTATTGGCTCTTTGTCTTTGGAGAAGTCACTTAACTTAGCTGAGCCTCATGCTCTTCTCCCATTGAATAAAGAAAATAGTAATACCTCCATGGTTGACTGATTTATGTATCAAGTAAAATAGTATTATGTTAAGAGTATCAAGCATAGTATTATGTCAAGATGCTTCATAACCTAAAGCCATTTTACTAATTATAATAATTAATTGGAAAAACAACCCATGTTAAAAGTCTACTATCAAAAAGTATTATGCAAATGCCTACGGAAATCGCTGCTGTCAGACTTTGCAATGATATCCCGTAAAGAAGGAACTTCACGCGCATGGTGTTGGAGTAATAATTGTGTTCTATTTCCTTTCTAAGGTGTGTGTTTACACTAAAATTGGTGATGGCTCCAGATCATTAGACCTTAGAGATAGTCCGTGAGAAAGGGCTCAGGACCAACGGGAAATACTGCACACTCTCACCCAACTTAGGCTGATGGAAACCTCCGAGGATCTATCTCCACAGTAACTTGTACTACCCTGCCTCCCAAACTTCTTGGAGAATAGAACTCTGTTCTCAAGTGTTTTCTTTAGTTCAAAAGCATATATTTTTGGAATATTTTTAATGTAGACTCTTCTTAAGACAAAAGCACCCACAACAAACCCAATAATACCAATTCTAGGACCAGTATGTTAATATAATTTTAGAGTAGAGAGCCTCAGTCAATTCAGCCTTGCCAAAGGGTAACACATTCTAACTGCTCTGTAAGCCCTTTTTCTCGATTGTACACATTTTATGTCCCTCCATCCCTATATGAGTTTACAGTACTCTCTGAAAATAAGACAGGAAAAGAATGTATTAAGAAACGGAGTCACTTAGAACATAAAGTGACTTGGCCAAGGTCACAGCTGGTAAGTGGTGGCTCTGTGATTCAAACTAACTGTATGTGCTCCAGAGCCAGAGAACAAGCGGATGATAAATCAAAAGGTGTTTCATACTGTGGTCCTGCAGGAAGAATCATGTCGCCGGTCAGGGCTGCTTCGCATTCTTTCAAACGCCAGGTTAAAACAAACCCTGAAGGATTGTTGGGTAGACTCAGGATGGTCATTAATGGCTCAAGTTTTTTACTGTAGCACAGAAGATGACAGATTCTCAGTTTTCTCATATCACCTAGACACTGCTTTGAGCTCTTCTAAAACTCTAACGACGTGGCTTCAAAAGATGATGAACTTGAACTTTGCTCAGCACTCCATTGTTTTATGGATGAATGCAATTCATTTCAGCTCACCCCAGAATCTTGTTAATAATTAATAAGAGCATATATAAACGAGTAATCCATAGTCCTCTGACAAATTAGGCAATAAACCCCTGTTTTTGGTCTTTTTTTGTAACAGCTAAGATAGAGAGACAAAACTGATTAAATAAGCAGTGCTTTTAAAACGCTGAACAGTTGCATAGTAAACTAGTATCTGTCTTAGAACTGCCTCGATTCTGTATTCATTTGTTTTCTCTGGAAGGGCTTTAAGAAATCTTGGTTTTACTTTCACTGAATCTCAGGTTAGGAGGAGAGAAATATGTATCTGGCTTGATCTCCCACTAACTCTCTCCCAAGCCTACCAATTTTAACATTTTAGTAGCTTTATAAACGTTGCTTATATTTATTAAATAAGAATCAAATAGAGAAGGGTGACGGTGTAAAGATAATCTAGTTTCCATAAGTTTAAAGGACTTTCAAAATTGTTCTGATGTATTCTAATTTTACAAAATGGAAACATTAGAATAAACTAAAGAGTAAAAAAATATACCATGTTTGGTCATATGGGGGACAACCAGCTTTCAATAAAACAAATATTTCTTATACAGTCCTTTTAATAATTAATTGCTTTTAGGTTCCACAATGGTTACTCCAGTGAAAATATTTATTGCATCATCTTTCTATTAAATTTGCATTGTTGAATGGTTTTAGCACAACTTGTGTTTGTGCGTATGGTCACCTTTTAAAGGTTTTTTTGTTGTTTTGAGAGAGAGAGAGAGATTGATTTATTGTTCTACCTATTTGTGCATTCATTGGTTGATTCTTGTATGTGCCCTGACTAGGGATTTAACCTGCAACCTTGAGTATTGGGATGATGCTCTAACCAACTGAGCTAGCCAGCCAGGGCTCGCTAGTCATGTTTTTAATGTTCCTTACTATTATGCATTATCTGGATGGATTTTTATGGTTATTACCCTGTTTCTTAAAATGCTGAGGTGCTCTGGAATTTTAGCTAATGGGAATTGTAAAATGAAAGAGTTCAAGGTATTCGTTTTATGAACAAACAATGAGACTCTTCCAAATAAAGTTAAATTGGACACGTGAGAATCCAGAAAGTAACTTGTGTTGCCTGGTGAGTTTGCTAAACTGTGAGGTTAGGCCTCCAAAGGAGAATATTTTTCCCCTAAAGAATGACAAATGAGTACTAAATATACAGGGGATTGTGAACATATCTGTTATATATGAGCTTTCTTTGAACCAAGAATTTTGCTTTACATCAGAAAATGGTCTTAATATAAACAATTTTTACTTAAAATGGTAGGTAGTGACTTTAATAAACAGAATTGAAATTGAAATGTCATTTGTTATATCTTAATTTCTTTTTCATATACAATGGGGATTCTGCTTACACTGGACTCCCAGGGGAAAAAAATTACCCCTAGGAAAGCCTCCTACCCATGGTTCAGTGTTAGGCAAATAATGCCCCACTTTCCTCTTGCATAAGGTGACTTTAACTGTGAATGACAGGTTTTTCATTTGTGTCCCTTCCCCATATGTTTATTAATTTTCTTCTTTATGTTAAGTTCAGGTGTAACACCCTCAAACCCAGAGGAATTTCCGCCACCTACCAGAAAGACTCTTACAGACTTCAAAATGAGGATCAACGTGTATTTCCGCATAAAGGACAGATTCCATAAATGCAACCTTGACTAATGAAGAAACTTAATCGTCCAAACAAACAAACAAAACCCCCAGTCACACAAAGATCTGTGTTTGGGGGAACCCAGGACAGGGAGCAGGAGGATTCGCAGCTCTCAGGCTTTGCTCCTGGGGACAACAGACAGCTCAGCCCCACCTGGGAGGATGCTTTTGTTTATATCTCAGGTTGCTGCCTGACGATTGGTGGCTGGGCTGGAAGGGAGGGTCCACAGGAAACGCGACACTGGGGATGCTGCCCCCTATCACATGATGGAAATTTCCACTCTTAGGCGAAAAGAAAAGGAAGAAGGTTCGCTCAATCCACCCTTTTCCGATACTTCCCCTGGATCCCAATCTGGAGAGGGTAGAAAAAAAGGCAGGTGAGTGAAAGTTTTTATATTTTCTGTTAGAGACTTGTCAATATGCAAACTCGTGGCTAGATCCTAGCTGGTGTGTGTGTGTGTGCGCGTGTGCGCGCGCGCGCGCGTGTGGAAACACGCACACGTGTGCAGCCCGTCTCTCAACCGTCTGGGGCTTAGGTTAGGCGTTGCGGCTCCTCGTAACTTGTTGATAATCCCGAGTTCTTCTTATTATTTTCTAAAGGACCACACTCTGGGTGGCTTATTGCAGGCTAATGACCGACAGAACAGAAATTAAGTAACTCGGAGGTAGAGGAGTCTGCCTGGGAGGGCTCGAGTGACTCCCTTTGCAAGGAGAGGTGGCTGTGCCACGGCCGCCTGTCCCCGGGGGCGGGAAGGGGGTGGCTGAATGTGGGGTCGCCCGGCTCCGGGATTCCCTTAGCGCTGGGATTTTGAGTTGGGTGGCCCGTGGCCGTGCAGCCTGCCTATCGGGCGCTGGCTCCGCATCAGCTCAGGATAGAGCTGGCAAGGTGTTACCCGAGCCGCGGGACCAGTGCCCAAGGCCTCAGCGTGGGGGGACTGGGTGCAGGACTTAAAATAGACCGGTCGTCCCTGAGAGCTGGGCCACCCGAGAGGCCAGCGGGTTTCCCCAGGTGGGGGTCTCCTTCAAGGGAGGAGGAAAGCCAGAGCAGTGCTGGGTCCAGGGTCCTCGACTGGGGTCGTGGTGGGGGGTGCGGTGGGTGGGGCGTGCGCAGTCAGGTTGGAAGCAGGTGGGGTAGTGGTCGCGCTGGAAAGGCGGCAGGGGCGCAGAAACGCCGGGTGTGAAAAGTGATGAAGTCTGCAGCACCGAGAGAGCACGTCGGGGGAGAGTGGGGAAGTCCAGTGAGGAGGGGAGAAGGCAAGAACGATAAGAGTCCAGACCCTAAGAGGGGCCAGTGGGAGGAAAAATGGAGAAAAAAGAATGAATGAAGTGGAGAGAGAAAGGAGCCCGGACTCGGAGCGCCTGGGTGAGTTGGGAGCATCTCCGAGTCCGGAGACTAGAGAAGTGAGGACCGGGACCAGCCAGCTGTTCGCGGGGGGCAGAGGGCGGGAGGGGCTGGCTCTTCGCCGTCGGAGGGGAGGTACAGGTGAGCTCTGCGACCTGCATGGGGGCCATGTGGGGGTGGAGGTGCTGAGTGTCGTGGGGGGGGTACCCGTGAGTCCCCCTGTTCTCTGTGCGTGCCAGGACCAGCCCAGGAGATGCACAGCGAGTTGCCGATTTGGTTAGAGGAAAGGGGACGAACTAAACTCGGGAAACCCAGGCCAGGGAACCCTTGTCCCTGCTGTGCCAGGGCGTGAGCGGGGAAGTGAGGGCGCAGTAGTCGGGGGCCTTGAGATTCTTGGCGCGGACCCGGCGACCCCCGCAGAGGCTTTAGAAGGGGAAAGGTTGACTGCTACTGTTTGTTTCTGGGTGCAAAAGTGCATCTCTTCCTGTCTCAGGGGGGCCTTAGATCCCGAGAGTAGGGGTGAGGCGGCAGCTGCTGCCGTGGGGCTGCGGGCTGAACAGGGCTGGGCACTTCCCAGGTCTGCGCTCTTCGTGATCCGCTTGGGAGAGTTGCAGCTTCTCACCTTAACTAACGAAGAGGAGAGCGGCTAGGCCTGCTTCCCAGTTTCCTGGTTTCTTAAGTCATCTTCGGCTGCTTTCCTGCAGCACAATTATTAGGACTAAAATGGGTTGTGCTGTAAAGAGAGCATCCTACACCTAGATCACAATTGCTAAGGTCACAATTTCCAAGGCCTGGTGGCCAGGGCTGTCGCTTGGGCTTGTTTCAGCTTTGGTTAGAGCCTTTTGTAGTAGACCTTAACTTTGGGGGGTGGGGGTTGCAGTGGGAAACAAGTGTCTGAAAGAGTCAGTGAGACTGATGGACTGACTGTCTCTCAAGGCACATGAGCGTGTGTGTGAGTGATGTCGCCTCTCAAATTCGAACAAACGAAGCTACAGAAAAATCTGTGCTCTTGGTCGAAGTTTTTAAGGACAGAGATACTGAAGAAAACATGTGATCTTCCCAAATTACTGAATACCAGGTGTTCAGACACAGGCAGCCTTGATTAAGCTGATTTTATCACAAACACCCAAAAGCAGGAAGACTGGCATCAGGGGATAAGTAACTTCCCGGGCTGCAGTGCTCAGTGCTCTGGGGAGGCTGGTCTCTGCTAGACTAATGATCTCAGTGATACATATATCTCTTTATATCCCCAGGTGCTTCTTTTATGTTAGCATTTACTCTCAGAACCTTAGGAGATACATTCCATTATTATATCTATCTTAAAGGTTAGGAAAGGGAGATAGATACACATGTGGGGAGCACAGAACATCTTTGGAAGTTCTATGTGGACATTAGTTTTTCGTAAATATAAAGGAACAATTCTCTTTCACTTCGGATTGTACTTTATCATGGGCAGAACTAGACAGGCGACTTTTTAGGGACCCAAAGCTGACCTTTTGGTCCATTGCAGGCTACCCCTATCTTAAGAAAGTCAATGCATAATCATGCAACTGAAGACTAAATCTTTGCAGCCCCCAGATTGGTTTGTTTTTTTTTTTTAAAGAGGTGATATTGAGAAACGCCTACTACAACTATGGCTACCTATCAGCATAGCAAACGCTGAAAGCAAGCGTAATCAGCATAGCAGCTTGTGGACTCTATTCTAAATGTTTTCCTTCTTCTATGTTATTGCCTTTGTTCATTTTCATCAGTGTTTTTCAGGCATCTATTCCTTTTTCCCCTACCCTTCATACTGACTTACTGATATTTTCTAACTATTTTTAAAAACCTAAAGCCTGCTTAGTTTACATTTTATATAGCCAATGCAATGATTTCTATAAAAATCAAAGATTTAATAAGGTTTAATGAGGGTTAATATATTTCATATATAATTATATTTAATATTTAATAAGGGTTGATATATCTTAATATATATCAAAGTAATACTTTTTTAAAATGCGCTTCCATGTATCACCCGAAATGACCTTGCATGCCACTACTGCCTTGAGGACATCTTGTAGGAAGGGTCAGGGACGGGCATGGGGGAGAGCGAAAGAAAGGAAGGGAGGACCCCCTCAGCCAGCCTTTGAGCTAAGCCCTTTACCTATGCGGATCACATTCAGTCCTCACACAGCCCTCCATGTTATTATAGGTGTCGGTTCTCCCCATTTTATGGAGGAGGATATTGAAGCTCAGAGAATTAAGGAAAGAGCCAAGGGTCACATAGCTAGTAAGTGACAGTGCTGGATCAGAACTATGTCTCTTCTCTGTCAAAGTTCCTGCCTCCAGCAAAGGCAGCAGTGAGAGAAGGACTTCCAGGGGTAGAGACACTTGAGGAAAGAAGAGGCTTAGAAAGGTGTTGCATAAAAGAGTAGGATGTGAGAGATGGGAGAATGGAAAAATCGAATCACTGTCATATGACTGCAAATCTTCCTCAGGTCTCCCTTCCGCTATTTTTGTCAATGACCTAATTCCATTTATGCATCCCACAAATAACCATTGAGCATCACTGTCTTTCAGAAACTGTATTAGGGAGTTTCCTTTATCCCTGTCTCCCTGACACCTACCCCAGTCCTGGGCAAATACTAAGTGCTCAAGAAATGTTTGTTAACTACATGCATCAGTCTGGAAGGGGGGAAGAATAAAGCAACAGTTACACTAACAGCATGTTGAGGGCCAGGGAGAAATCAGATTTGAGTGCACTGCCACTGAACCTGGCTGAGAAAAGGGGTCAGAGAACATTTCAAGACTAGCTGATGCCTGAGCTAGGTTTTGAAGCAGAAATAAAAGTTAGCCAGGCAAGAGAAGTAGGAGAGGATTCTCAACAGGGAGAGCAGTCTGCACAGAGAAAGGAGAAGGTGAGAGCCCCTCTGGGGACATAGGAGTTCAGTACCAAGAAGGGCAGGGTGCAAGGGAGGTGGCTGGGAGAAAGGTGCGACCTAGGAGGTCTTTGTGTGCTGTCTCTGCAAGTGTCTGCACCCCCCATGACATTCTGAAGTAACTAGGGAACAAAATGACCATCCTCACTTAACGTGGTGGACAGGTTCTGCAACTCTAAACAGAAGGGCATGTAACAAAACCAGTCTTACCACAGGTTACCACAGGCCAACTGACATAAACAAGAGTTAAGCTCCTCTAAAATGGCATTGAATGAAAGGACATTATTTGAGGAATTAGCAATATATTTTATTATTTTATCACTTTCTTAGGGCTCTGTAATAGAGAATTATAGTTATTTAGACTCCTTATAATGTTAGTGTTTTAAAACACATACACAAACAGAAGAACTGGACTTTGTTGCCCTCTGCCTGGAAAAACCAAGTTATTTCCCTGGTCCTCAAGGGGCTGTTCTATTTCAGCAGAGATACAACCCTCACAGTCACGAAAAAGACTTCCAAACAGATGCTCTTCTGTGCTTTCCTCAAGCGGTCACTATGGGGGAGGCAAGGATTTCTCTCTTCATTTTAGTTTTTAGGGCTTTATTTTTTATTTCAGTGTATTATAGAGGAGTTAAGAAGTAAAAATGTATTTAAAATATAAAGTGAGATGGGGGATGGACTAATGGTAAGGAATAACAGTTAGATGTTTATGCCAGTTGAGAATCTGGCTTTGATAACAGACTTTGAAAACTTAACTCCCAATGTCCTTTTTTTCCCTTCAGGAACCTTTTATACCAATTTTTCCTTCTAGGCTCAGTGACCTGCATATGTCTCGTCACCTTGTCAAACTTTTAAAATACTGCAAGTCATATTATTATTAGGAAGGGAACTCAGAGGGTGAATGAAATCTACGAATAACCCCAAACCGAATTTCAGTTAGTAGATTAAATCCTTCACTCTTTAGCATTCTATCCTGGCTACTATATCCTAGTTTCTTAATCTTTCTGAGCTTCAATCTCTTTATCTATAAAACTGAGATTATAATGGTACTTACCTCATAAGATGTGTAATAAGAATGAAATGAGTTGATGTGTAAAATGCTTGGAACGATGTCTGATCTTTAGGAAGCACCCAGTATGTGACAGCTGTTGGTACTTCTGGATTGTTTGGAAATGCTAACATATGTCCATACTAAATGTTCTTTGATAATGTGTTTTCCTCTTACTATCATAACTAAAATGAAGGAAACACAAGAGAGGAAATGAAAAAAAGGGCTGCCCTGGCTGGTGTGGCTCAGTGGATTGAGTGCTGACCTGAGAATTGAAAGGTCGCCGGTTTGATTCCCAGTCAGGGCACCTGCAGGGGTTGTGGGCCAGGTCCCCAGCTGGGGACGTGTGAGAGGCAACTGATTGATGTTTCTCTTCCTCTCTTTCTCCCTCCCTTCTCCTCTCTCTGAAAATAATAAATAACATCTTTAAAAAAAAAAGGAAAAAAGGGCTACATGATGCATATGTAGACCAGTCCAGCCCAGAATCATGTCATTTCCTATATAATAAGATGGAAATGTTTCCTATTTCCTGTTGGGTATTTGCCCCTATTGCGCCTGATAAATCTAATGTGTATCCATCATTTGGATACACTTCATCTCCAGTTTCCTTGTTTTATTTTTGTCACTTTTGGTCACTGCTGTCACCTCGGTGCTTCTCACAGTTCCTGGCATAAACAGACCCTCGGGCATTTGCTGAATGAATGAAGGAATGAAAATCTGCTTCACTTTCCCCCCTGACAGTATTTATCTTTAACCAAACACTTTTTCATTAGACTGTTTAAGGCCTTTGCAAAGTGAATTTGTGCCTCATTGGTAGGCAATATAAACATTTTTGAATTAAATTCTTTATTCAGTGTGCATTGGTGCGCAGGATTAAGTGCCTAGTCCCAGGAGTCCAGGTGTGTGGACATGGATCTTAGTGTCGGTATGGAATTGGGCTTCCTGGACTCAGGTCTTGGCTCTGGCACTTGGATTACCTGTGATCACATTTTGGTTCTGCCACATTCTATCTGAGTGACCCTAAGCGAGTTACTTAACCTGACTGCTTCACTCTCTTCATCTGTAAAATGAGGATGAAAGAAGGTGAGGGGACTAGCCAAAGAACATATATGCATCACCCACAGACACAGACAACAGTGCGGCGATGGCCAGAGGGAAGGGGGGCGGGGGCTGGGTGGGGTGGGGAAAGGGAGAGAAATAGGAACGTCTACAATGGTGTCAACAATAAAAATAAAGAAAAAATGAAGGGACTAGTTCCTATTCCATAAACATTTTATGAGGATTAGTGAGATAATATATATAAAGCATTTAGATTCGTATTTGGCACTTTGTGAGCATTAGAAGCGTTTGCTAAATGAACATTTTTTAAAACCCTGGTTTTCAAATAGATACAATAGTACCTACCTTACAGAACTGGCTCGCTCATACTGCATGGTACATAATAAACACTCCTACAACCTTACCTTTCCTATTGCTACTACTGTAAGTTTTTATTTCTATTTGCTGCTATGAGGGGTTGGGGCCCTGACCTAGTTTTTCCATTTTTGGGTCCATTGAAAGTCTTATTGATTCTATCTTACCTTTCACACTTAATTTCGTCTACTTAGCCTGTGTTTGTCTTGTCATTTTGCCTTGCGTCATTGCCCCTTTTACATTGCATGCTCCTCAGGACAAGGACTTTGCTCTTTGTTTTGGCATACTTTTATAACATTGGGTACACTCACAGTACTATAAAAATGTTAAAGAAGGAAAAGGAAAAAGATGTACCTGACCAGAGGCCAGGCTGGCTGACAGCTGGTCGGGCCGCCGCTCTGTTTGCAGTGCCGGTGCTCCCGCCCAGCAGCATCTCCGCAGTGGCTGGTGGCTGGCGGCTCCTGGCTCTCCAGTGACACCTGTGTCCTGAACGGCCACTGGGCCACCCGGTCGTGCACAGGGCTCAGGGAGCATGAGCTGGGTCGTGGTGGGCAAGCCAGGAGGAGCGAGGGAGGCCAGTGCCTTCAGGGACACAGCACTGCTCACAGGTTTGTCTGCTTTTGCTTGACTTTGCTGGAGACACGAGGCGAGTGAATGAGAGGAGCCCGGAAGGGGAAGGAGCAAAGAACTGAAAAATGAGGGAAGAGGGAGGGATTCATTAGAATCCCTGTGGTGGCCCTGTCTGTTTTAAGAAATGTTTCCTGCATGGCTACACAGGCTATGATCTTATCTTCTGGAGTTTTTCCATATGGGAGGAATGTGCTGTATGGATGTGAGTGTTCTTGTAAATTCTATGACCAGACTGACCTTGATTGTTAAAGTGATGTAACTAAAGGAGTTTGTGTTTCAGGCCTTTGTGAATGCCTGAGATGCAATCAGACGGCTCAGAGCACTACCTAAACGGGGCGCTCATAGTCCTGAGAGCACGATGCATCACCGTTTTATTCTTTTCTGTCTTTTGAAGCAGTTTTTTAGTAACAGTACACTTAAAAAATATATCTGACACTTTTATGGCCAGTGTTGCTATGGTATATTTATACTTGCTGTACAGAGATGTCCATACTATTGGTTGATATATACACACACACACACACACATATATATAGTATAGGTGTGTGTGTGTGTATATATATATAATTATATATATGACCTTTTTATTTTGAAGGTCATATATAGAACCTAATGGTTACTTAGATATAATTTTCTTGCAATAATAACACCAGGACATTGGCTTGGGTACAATATGTATGTCTAGCTTTCATGTCATTTGTATCACAGACAGACTTGTGTAGCCACCAGCACAACCGAGATACGGAACTTCCGCTGCCCCAGAGATCTCCCTCATGCTACGCCTTTAGTCACACCGCCTCCTTCTCCCAATCCCCGGCCACCACATGTTTTCCTTGTCTATATTTTTAAATCATTTTGAGAATGTTACATAAAAGGAACCACACTGTACATGATCTTTTTGAGATTTTTTTTCCCATTAAGCATAATGCTTTCGAGATCCATTCAAGTTGGACCAATAGTTGGGTCCTTTTCCTTGCTGAGTAGTATCCCAGTTGCTTGACTACATTTAATGGTATGATTCTTTTCTCAATGGGTATACTTATTTAGAGCTTCAGTTGAATTAAAGAAGTGCAGAAGCCACTTGGTGAGGTACAAAGTGTGAGGACAAAGTTTGAGTAAGCTTTTCTCTTCAAATAGAGTGTGACAGGGCAGAAGCATGCATGAACTGCATCTCCATCCAAAACAGATGCCACTGGAGGGTTGGAAGGAAGAAACAGCGCAGGGCAGAGAAAAGTATGTATTTAGACAATAAGGTATGAAATCTGGCACATTTAAAAAATTTCACACCCATATAATAATCTGTGATTTTCTCTTCAGACAACTCAGATTTCTTGAGACTAATAAAAACAATGCGTCTGCTACAGGAGATCCCCTGCCTGTCTATGTTCAGTCACGTAGATGGTAAGTCAGGGACAGAGGCATGGCTGGAAGTGACAGCAAGTGGCTGTTCAGTTTGACACAGGTCACAGGGAGTCAAAGCAGCATCTTTAGCCCCAGGGCAACTATCAAGGGCCCAGAGATGGTCGGTGTTATGCTTTTCTGTCCTTTCAGCCCCCCTGCCCGTGGGAGCAGCTTTTCCCAGAGGTGGTTTAAGTCGGGTTTTACAATGAGAATGTTAGTCTTCACCTGAATTCTCACAAGCATGGGGAACCTGGACACTGGTGGCTGGACCAGCTACGGGAAGCGCATCACTTCTGAATAGTACCTAGGACAATGAGGTGCAACCCCTCCCTTCAGCCAGCCCCCATTGGAGAGCTCTCCCCACCACCAGCCTGCCTTCCCAGCCAAGGAGAGAACAAAATATCCACTGCTATCTAGGAGTGTAAACACCCCTTTGAGTTTTTAGAATTTCCCATTCTGGGCTCTCAGAGACATGTTGATAATTCATGAAATAACACAAGCTATCAGTCTGGAGCCCTGGCTGGACCCAAATCTAACTGAAGGCACTGCCCTAAGTCGTCACCTTTAGTGATTTCTACTATTCGAAAAATAGCCCTTTTCCCACCCCCTACCGGAGGATGGAGGGCAGGTAGGGGATGCTGGTTCTAAAGCTAAACATGCAAAAGACTGACATGGCTCAAATAATTCAGAACTCGTTTTACCGGCAGATTTGCTCTTCTGAATCTCCCGAAATGCCACACAATCGCATGTGCTGTCTTTATGATTTATTTCATTTTGTGTAGACAGTAGGCACTACGCATCCCCTTGCAGGCTGTTGTGGGTCCTACCTCCGGTGTGTGTGCTGTAAGGTCCCACAGCAGGTGGGAGGGCAGACAAATCAGCCAGGTAATCTTGAGGGAATGAACCCTTCACTCTAAACCAGAGACTGGACAAAGGCCCACTGAGTTTCGCTTGCCTCTCTGGTGCTACGCGGTGACCTGCGTGACTGACGGCGCCAGTCAGTGGGGCATGAGAGGAGGTGTAAACACCCAGGCTGTGGCGCCCAACACGGCAGGCATTGCTTTTTAAGGGGTGATGGGAAGGCTTGTTGGCTTTTTGAACTTTTTCTTTAAGGAGAAGAAATTGAGTTTTTCTGAAAGAAAAGTAAAATAGAAATGCCTCGTGTACTATATCAATACAGACAAAAATGAAGTGCTAACTTTACTTTCAAACAATTGTGTAGTAACATAGCAGTATCCCCACTCAGAAGAATGAAACAAATAATGCAAATAATGCTTTGCATTATTTTTCATACCAGGATTCCATAAAGTTTAAACTCCTTAACCTGGCAGTCAAGGTCAGCCTCAGCCAGACTCTCCACAAACATTCCATTTGAGCTAAAGTGAACTCTAGTTGTTTGGGGGCCAAACTTCTGATCCCATTTCTCCTGCCTGGAACCCCCTGCTCTCTCGTATCGTTCTTTCTCCATGATAGCTGCTGAATTTGCCCTAGCTCTCCTGCTGAGCTCCCCAGTTCACTTCCATAGGTCTTGAAGCCGGTGACCCTGCTAGGAATAATGCCCCCCACAAAGTAGGCTCCCAATGGTAATGGAGTATTGTTAGAAGCCGGGCTCTGCAGTCAGACATGGGGGTGTGAGTCCCGACTCAGCCATTTGTTCACTAGCTTGGGTCTTCAAACAAGTTCCTCAATCTTCTTTAGTGTTAGTTGCCTTACTTGTAACATGGGGATAATAATAATACCTACCCCAAAGCTGACATATTACTGATTTGATACATGTGGTGTGTTTGGCACAGTGCTGGGCTATCATGAATATGATTATTACTAATGAGAACTTTAAAAACTGAGATTTTAGACTTCACAACATTCACAGATATGGAGGATGCAGACCACAAAACTCGATCATTTAGGCTTCTCTGTGTCTCTGAACCCTAACTGCTGCCATAGGAAGGGGCATGGTGCCTCTATACCTATCAGCCAGGAAGAGAGGGTCTCCAGTTGCCCACCCACTGAGACTGGACCCAAACAGATTGGAACAGGATGGTCCTTTCCTTCTCAGATCTAATAGAAATATGTGTGGCTTGGCAGAGATTTTCTTTTGGTATGAGGTAATCAAATGCTGAATGAATTTCTATAAAGAAGGGAACAAATGCTAGACATTAGTTTCAAAGAGTAATTAAAATAGCCTCAGGATGAGTCATCTGTCTTTGAACTATTTACAAATACAACCTGTGGCCTGAGAAAAGTGAAAATTGCAACAAATGAGCTGGTTGTTTGATCTACACATTCAAAATCTTTATGCTTTCTGATATTTCCCTATAAATTGGTTGACGTTGCACTGAACCATGGCTTCAGGCCAATCAAGGGCATAGCCATTCGCACTTATTTTGGTTACACTGATGTCTAAACAAACCCCTTCTGTGTTTTGAATTACAGATCTAACAATGGTTGTTTAGACCACAGCATGCAATTATAGTTATTACAAACAGAACAATACTTTGAGTTAATAGCAAGGTAGATTGGGTTTGGGATAAAGGATGCAGTCCCAGGCAGATTCTGATTTCATTCTGTCCAGAGGCCACACCTTAAATAATTACTCCTTGTTAGGTGATTGGAGCTGTGTGTATGTAAGTGTTTCATAATTTTTGAAGATGTCATCAAAAGTTAGGTGTGGTGCACATGTGCACATGGACACGCACAAATTTCACAGCCACAGAAGAGGGAAATTTCTGCACAAAAGTCTCACTTGTCTAGCTAAGGATATACTGAAACTCTTTCTAACTAATTAGGGAATGAATGCAATATTCTGGTTAGGAAGAAATCATACTAGCCATAGACTGTCAATTTTCAAAGAATTAGAATACAGCCAGAGCCTTTTAAAAATGTTTCAGTGTGCTCAGCATTGTTAACTTCAACTATAATGGCAAAACTCATAACTGCTAGTTAATAGAAATTTCTGGTTGGCTGAAATAATTTATAGTATCTTCATTCTGCTTTCAAACTTTTGGAAGGACTATCAAGACATACATTATAGTAGTTCTAAGCTAAGAAGTTTAAACTTTTTTAATATGAAAACTTTCTAACATATTCCAAAGTAGAGAATAGTATAACGAAATTCCATCCTCACCCAGCTTCCACAATGTTCAATGCTTGTCTGTTGTATTTCATCCGTACCCACATCTCTCTGCCCTCTATGCCTACCACAATCATTACTAGACTATTTCTGAGCAAATCCAAGTCACCATATAATTTGATCCAAACATGATTCAGCATGTATCTCAAAAAGATAAAGAAGTCTTTAAGACAAACTAAAATATTATAACACCTTAAATAAACCAACGTTTCCTTAATGTTATTACATTTCCACAGTTTTCAAATATCTCTGACTGTCTCTCACTTTTTGTTTTACCCTTAGTTTCTTTGAATCAGAATCCAAACAGTGTTCATACACTCATTGGTTGATATGTCTGTCTCTTAAGTCTGTCTTAATTTGTATGTTCAACCACCCTCAATCTGTCTTTTTTTCCTTTTACAATTTACTTGATGATGCATCATATGTCCTACAGAATTTCCCATATTCTGAATTTTGTTGATTTATCCAACCTTTAAAATGTAATTTTGAAACATCAGTATTCTGCTCCTTCAATCTCATAAAATTGCTTTTCGTTAAAAAACAAGTTGCAACTTCTTGTCATTCCTTTGCCTGTTTCCTTGAGGATCTTCTGGCCTACATTTTGCCCAAGTTTGCCCAAATATCCTTCTTTCTAAGTGAATCTTCCATGATTTACCTAACACTTCTTCCTCATAGAACCTGACTGACCTGGAGCAGCCATTCAGTCAGGTTTCAAAACGTGTGCTGGTCCAATCACTGGGAGCTACCTCGGCTTTCTCGAGGATTGCAAGACATCACAGCAATCAGTAGGGGATGTTTTGACTTTAACAATGGTGACACATGACTACTTTTTAAAAAGTACTTTTCTGTTTTTGATATATACAGATATATTTACTAGGAAATCATGTATTTCAGATTTGCTTTGAAATAATGGGTGGGAGGGGTGGTAGTTTAGAGGCAATAAGAGTGGCCATGGTCAATAATTCTGAAGCTAGATAATGCACATGTGAGGTTTCGCTATGTTATCCCATTTACATTTGTACGAATTTGAGATTTTCCATAATAAGAAATAAAAATGAAATTTACCATTCTATTTAAGCTAAGTAATAAAACATTTCATTTTGGGGGTCTATATTGTAACAGTTTTGCCAAGGATCATCAAAAAATCATGTCTAAGGTGGTGGTGAACACACAATACAATGTACAGATTATGTATTATAGAATTGTATACCTGAAACCTATATAATTTTATTCACCCCAATAAATTCAATAAAAAATAAAAAAATAATGTCTAAGGAAGAAAAAAGCACTTGCTTTTCTCATTCTGCAAGTCTGGTTTGCCTTAAAAACAAATGTCCCTAGGAATAAATTTAACCAAGGAGGTAAAAGACCTGTACTGGGAAAACTATAGAACACTGAAGACAGAAAATGAGGAGGATACAAATAAATGGAAGCAGATACCATGTTCATGGACTGGAAGAATTAACATCATTAAAATTTGCATACTACCCTAAGCAATCTGTAGATTCAACACAATCCCTATTAAAATACCAATGGCATACTTCACAGATCTTGAACAATATTCCAAAAATTTATATGGAACAAAAAAGACCTTGAGTAGCCACAACAATCCTGAGAAAGAAGAACAAATTTGGAGGAATCACACTACCTGATATTAAACTGTACTACAAGGCCACTGTAATCAAGACAGTCTGGTGCTGGCCTGAGAACAGACACATAGATTAATGGAACAGAATAGAGAGCCCAGAAATAAACCCATGCCTTTATGTTGAATTAATGTTCGACAAAGGGGTCATGAATATACAATGGAGTAAAGTCTCTTCAATAAATGGTGTTGGGAGAACTGGACTGGTACATGCAAAAAAGAAAAAATGAAACTAGACCACCAACTTATTCCGACACCAGAATAAACTCAAAATGAATAAAGGACTTAAATATAAGTCATGATGCCATAAAAGTCCTAGTGGAAAACACAGGCAGTAAAATTTCAGACATCCCGCACAGCAATAATTTTGCCAATGTATCTCCCAGGGCAAGAGGAATAAAGGAAAAAAAACCCAAGTGGGACTACATCAAATTAAAAAGTTTCTGCACAGCTAAAGATACCATCATCACAATGAAAAGGGAACCAACTATATGGGAGAACATACTTGCCTCTGATATATCAGACAAGGTTTTAATCTCCAAAATAGATAAAGAATTCATACAACTCAACACCAGGAAGACAAACAGCCTAATTAAAAAATGGGCAAAGGACCTGAGCAGACACTTCTCCAGGGAGGAAATACAGATGGTCCAGAGGCATATGAAAAATGCTCAACATCATTAGCCATCCCAGAGATGCACCTGACACCTGTCAGAATGGCTATCATTAATAAATCAACAAGTGCTGGTGAGGATGTGGAGAAAGGCAGACCCTAGTGCACTGTTGGTGGGAATGCAGCCTGGTGCAGCCACAGTGGAAAACAGTATGGAATTTCCTGAGAACATTAAAAATGGAACTTTATGACCCAGTGATTCCACTGCTGGGAATATACCCTAAGAATCCCAACACACCAATTCAAAAGAACTGACATGCCCCTATGTTCATAGCAGCACTACTTGCAATAGCTAAGTGTTGAAAACAGCCCAAGTGCCCATCAGTAGATGAGTGGATTGAAAAACTGTGATACACTTACACAATGGAATATTATGCAACAGAAAGAAAGAAGGAACGCCTACCTTTTGTGACAGCATGGATGGAACTGGAGACTATTTTGTTAAGTGAAATAAGCCAGTTGGCGAAAGACAAATACCATATGATCTCACTTATAGCTGGAATCTAAGGAACAAAATAAATTAACAAGAATGAGAGAACCAGAGGCATAGAAACATGGAACAGGCTGATAGCTGTAGGAGGGGAGGAGAGAGGAGGGAAATGGTGGAAGGAAGGGGAAGGGAATAGTCCAAGAACATGTATGTATGTATGACCCATGGACATGGACAATGGAGAAGGGATTGACTGTGTGAGAAAGGGGTGGGCTGGGTGGAGGGGGGCAAAAGGGGAAAAATACTGGGAAAACTGTAATAGAATAAACAATAAAAATAAAGTAAAAATTCAGCATATAAATAATATTTTATATTAAGTATTTTTATTTTCATTATTTTATATTATTACGTTTTATTATATATTAAATATCTAGTATTTGGGTAAATGGTTTGGAATGACTGAAAAATATGAGTCATGGAGAGGTGCGCCATAGTTTTTGTGACTTATCTAAGTTGCCCTTAAGGCTGTGGTGTGGCAAAGCTCACTGACACACCCCTGTAAGACGTCTACTGATAGCTGACAAAAGACTCCTAGAAGAGGAATGACCCCACCATTTGTTTATCCCGTAAGAAAAGACATTAGAGTGGGTTATGAAGGTCACACTTCCAAGCATTTCCTGCTACTATGCCAGATGAACATGCAGGCTCTGCTTTCCAAGGTGAAAGTCAATAGCAAACCTTTCCCAAAGCCTACAACCTTTTAACTTTAGTCTGAGTTCTCTTTATTCTGTTCAACTGTCGAAAAGATAGGAGAATTTAATGACTTATGCTTACACTAGACATATATACTGGAAAATACTTTTTAAAGGGCCTTCAGCTTTATTAATACTTTTCTATTACTTCATTAGTATTATATGTTATTTATTTAATAGAAATTCATTTTTAAGTATAATTAGCTATGCAACAGCAAAATGTAAGACTGAGAACATTTTAATAAACAAAAGCTGAAAAATTAAAGTTTAATTGCATTAATATGTAGCAATATCATTGGTAATATTTTTATTTCTGTGAATGTAAAAATATTTTACCAATCCACACGATCTCGGCCCCAACCATGTAACCATATCCTCCCCATAAGCTGTGAAATTACTCATCCTGTAATTCTCTTGTCACGGACTTTTCAGAAATTTAACCCTCTCATCTGGTGAGAGGTTATTCTGTACCTTCAAATCCCGCCGAGCTGTTATTTCCTGCATAGTCACTTTTTAAAATCTTTGATCAGAATTGAAATAAAAAACTAATTGGTGCCTCTTTGTAATTTTTTCAATAAAACTAATATTATATATGTATGTATTTTTGAATTTCTAAATTTGTAAGTATTTTAGGTTTTGCAAAAAATTTAGAGAAACAATTTGAAAAACCATGTGAGTACCTTTTTTTACTGCCTTGCTCTCCACCAAAATTAAGTGAGAAAAATAAATGAAGGCAACAAACTTTTGAGTAGAGAACGTAAGGAAATAGTCAAGTGTGATGGGCTTCAAATTTTGTGGGATTTAAGCCACCAAATATACCAAATATTGAGACCAAAAGAAGACCCAGTCATCTGCCCACTTGACAATAAAGCACAAACCACTTTCTCACTAAAAAGAAGAAATGTTTCTTGCTTGTTTTTCAGGAATAGGTGTCTCAGAGTGGGTTTGTTTCAGTTTCCTCAAAGTTCACTTTTAACAAATGCATTCAGAAAATATTAAACAAAATAAAAATAAGGCATTATATTTACATATCATGTTTTTTATAAAATGATGGCCATTAACCCAAATTCTTACATTGCTATGGTGGTGTATTCTTTGCCAGAGTCACTGTTACGCATACAAACACACCACACCTGTACGATTCCTACTGTAAATAATAAGTACTTAGAAATGTTATTACCATACACATTTCTATTTGCAGAAACTCTCATTGTATTTCTACAACTAACATATTTCTGTATGCTTGTTTTTTTTTTAAAAAGTGCTCCTTATCTGAGAAACACATGTATGCTCCCTGGTGCAGTGGTTGCTACGGCAAGTTTGCATATTTTATTGCAGACCAGACCAGAGTAAACAGATGTTGCATCAGGCTGAGGTAGTGCGGGGGCATCCAACCTGGGTTGTTATTTCTGTTATAACTATGTATATTTTCAGGGTTCCCTATACATGAAACTTTAACCTCCTCACAAGTTAACACAAGGCAACAAATGCTAATGTTCATGTGGGTGAATATTTTAAGGGGCCCACTAAAGAAAGCTCTATCTCCTGGGGATCTGTGAATATCACAAATGACAGACATTTGGGGCTGATTCCTGGAATGTGTTTGCCCAGTAGGCCAAGGAGTTAAATTTGCCATCTGGTTGTCAGCCAAGAATATGGAATGAAATTTTTGAATTAAGGTTTAGTTAATATATGATACTTATTCTTCTGAATAAAAACTAATATGCTGCTTAAGAGTAGATTATCATAAAAATATTAAGTAGCTAGGCTATTTTATGTGGTTCACTGATTTACAAATGTACATACAACCACCAAAAACAATTAAAATTATTTAGTTCTTACTATATCCCAGGCCCTGTTCTAATCTCTCTGCATGGATTATCTGACTTGCAGAAAAGGAAATAAAGAATACACATGCCTTCTTTAACAAGGTACTTTTCTGTACAAAATTAAGGGAAAAAATGAAGGAAGGGAGGGAGAAAAGAATAATAGAGGAAAAAATAAAAAGAGGTCTTAATTTTTCAGTATAGTCAAGATATAAAATAAAATGCCCTAGATAGGTACCTTCTAACTACTTAGAATTCTTGAAAAATTACCTGCCCCCTGCTGCCCATCCAAACCTACTCAGCACAGGCATGCTGTCTTGTACATCTTGTGTGAATTATTCCCATGAAATCTCAGCGGTCACAACACAGAAACCCACGTGTGATTAGATAACGCAAATCTTCGAAAGAAAGTTGTTTCTTAAACATTTTAGAGGAAAAATCATATGCTACAAAGCCGTGTGACCTCATCTATTTCTCCACATTGAAAATCGACCAATCAATCGGTATATAAATACACACCTAAACATTTCTCACGGGCATATCTAAACATTTGTGATAGTGCACATGGGTACTCCTATTTGCTGCAGCCCTAGGGGTCAAACGAATAAACAGAGCCTCAGATTCGCCACTATAGCTGGGGTGATGTAGTTTACTGAGGTAATCAGAAAGAGGTTACTCTGCTGAGTTGACAATAAAAATGTGTTTCATCTTTACTGCAACATATTTCTGAATCCTTATATTAGTGTGATAAAAATAAGTTATACTATGAAATAAATATCTAAGTAATCTTTTCTGTGACCAAGCTATGACCAGAAAACACTGAGTAAAATCCTAGGGGGTTTTCGAACAGTTCACTGAAGGTCATTTTCTCTGTTTCGTATTGTAGTTCTTGCTCCTGTTAGTTCTTTTCATAACTGGGCATGGAAGTGATAAAATTCTTGTTTACTTAATAATTGCCCCAGGAAAACTAGTCTAGGTGATTATGCACTGGACAATTAAACAATTCATCAGACTACTTATTATTATCCTACCACAAAATAGTGCTACTGATTTTTTAAACTAAATTTGCCTTACAAAAATTAAACTGGGTTGTTGAGACCATGAATCTTACTACTCTGGATAGGTACTAAGCCTTAAGACACCTGCATTTATATAATAGATGTACTTCAATAGTATTCTGTTTAGGAGGAAAACAGGCACTTACTCATGTCAGTATATTTACACTCATGTGGGAACAACTCAATATGTCAGCAACTAGAAGACCAACTGTTTGAAAGGGAAAGAGATGGGAAGGATGTAAAATATTGGAGTGCACATCACCAATTTCCATCAGCATTATATTTATTTCCACTTGTACCCATACCACCCAGTAGGTAAATAAACTGGTATATTCCTCAGGTGGAATAAGACTATTTTATAAGAACGCTAAAGGTTTTTAATTAATGTTATTTTTAATATCGATAAAGCTTCCTATTGGAAAACACCTGCACGTGTGTTTCCTCATTTCTAAATTTTAAAGAATGAATTTGGCTGGACCTAATAAAGGATTTAACACTGCAGACTTTCAGACGCAAATTTTAAGCAAGCGTATCCAGGTTGACCTCAAAGGAGTGAGAAGTAGCACATATTCATGCTTGGAGGACTTCCTTGTATTTAAGAGATGTAAAAATGGAAGGTGCCCACTAATTATACGGTCCTATTCGATCAACAAGGTACCTCAAAGAGAGCCAGTCTTTCATTCATATTTCCAGTTTATCCATGCACTAATTCATGTGGATTAAAAGGATCTTACATTTGAATCAACTACGATTAGATCAAAATTATGTGGCTGGCCAATTTAAAAATGAGTAATAAGATGCTCAGCAGTCTGAAATCCTAGAACGTAAGCATTGTGTAGGTCACTTACTTTGGCATTTGGAAAATGTGCCTTGGTACACTTTGGGTCTTCATGTTTTGTCAATTTGACTGAAAAGAAAAATAACCCATAGAAAGTCAAACCAAATCCTCCCAAATCTACCAGAACATTTGCATATTTAAACACTGCCTCTGAGGACAAGTTCAGGGGTAAATATGTACCATGGCGCTGTTCAACTTCACAGTTTGGTTAATGTTAAACAAACACATTGCAAGCCATGTCTCTTTACGTGGTTGTTTTCTGAGATTCCATGGGTCAGGGTCAAAGTCTGTCGTTCTTCTAGCTTTTCTACAACACTAATCAATAGTTTAACAAGTGAAATAATGGTCTAATGAACAGCGACGATACACTTCCAAAGCAAAAGGCATTGCGACTAATTTAATCCTATGACCAGTTTTGCTAATGTCATATTGCCCTTATGAATGAATGGTAATGAAAATACCTCTTACATTTATAATGCTTACATATCCATTATCGCATTTAAGTCTCAAAGTAATTCTGTATCATGGTTTATATTAGACCCAATTTTAAAGAGAAAACTGAGTTTCAGGATATTTACTTGACTTTACTTTCTCTACAAAGACTTACTGAATCTCCACCACAATTAGGTTTGATGTTAGAGACAATTCCTTAAATATACATGTCTAACAAATACTTACACCAGGTTTCCTATGTGCTAGACACTCTTCTAAATGCTCTACAAATATTAACTTGGTGAATCCTCATAATAGCAATGTGAGGTGGGCACTATTATTATCTTCTTTTTACAGATGAGGAAATTGAGGCATGGAGATGGAAACAACTTGCCCCAAATCAGACAGCTTAGAAGTGACCGGAATCAGATTTCTGTAAGTCTAGGCCCTTGAGCTCTAGAATCTATACCAGCTGACCCCCTGCTACACTGAATAAGACACGGTGTCTGCTCCTGAGGACTTCAAAGTCTAGAAGGGCAGACCCAGAAGCAAAGACGTTAGCTCAGCGTGTAAGCACAACAGCAAAGCTGATAGCACAGGGGAGGGACGGATTGAATCTACCTTGTCTAAAGTCTCTCAGAGGAGGCAGCAGAATGAGGATCACATCTGTACCCTTGAATGTGAACTCCAGCATGCTCCCCATTCATGGGGCAGCCCCATATTTAATAAAAAGATTTTGGAATTAGAGCGGGAAAACAAAAGTGCACTTACTTACAAAAACATACATATGAACCAAAGGATAAAAGCTGAGTTTCCTTAAATACGAAAAAACCCACTGTGACTCCTGATTGATACAGACATCAGTGCAGGTATGCAGATCTCTTTCTTCATGTATGTAACATATAATAAGGAATTAATGTGTATGTAGATACTGAAAGAACTCATGTGTGTCAAATCAGCTGTGAGGCTCCCCAGTTATTCTAGAGGTTGTGACCAGTCAGATGAAACAGAGCCGGTATTTGCGAGTAGAAGGAAAGTCTACAGACATGGAAACACTTGTGACCCTCATTCTGGACACATAGTAGGTGTTCAGTGATTACTTGCTTGATTGACTGAAAGAGGAAAGGGAAAGAAAAAAAGACTACTGACATTTCAGTCCATTCACCTTTTAAGTTTGGTGAAAATTTTTGTGAGGAAAATCAGTGAAATTGAAATACTTAGAATCAGAATTTTATGACAGCATATCAGAATTATACGTTGGATGAGTCTGTATTGGACACTTTGCAGTTTCTTTGGTTGCTATGAGTGTAGCTGCCAACGATTTACATTTCTAGGTTTCGTAGTC
Source organism: Desmodus rotundus (assembly GCF_022682495.2). Classification (NCBI taxonomy): domain Eukaryota; kingdom Metazoa; phylum Chordata; class Mammalia; order Chiroptera; family Phyllostomidae; genus Desmodus; species Desmodus rotundus. Next base: position 156,179,083 of record NC_071389.1, read on the forward strand.
CAAACGGTGGCAAAAGAAGCTCTACTTGAAGAAGGAAATAACTATTTTGCCAGTTTGAACTAGATGGTGTTTATAGTGTATTTTTGGCACATTGTAGATCCTGAATAAATGAATGAGTAGATTTCATTTCCTCCTCCTAATGGTCTTGTTATAGCCCAGGAATTATGTGCTCTTCGTGAATGAGAAAATGAAGGCCCAGGGAGTTCACCCAGTCATGGAACTAGAGTAGTTTTTATTGCCTTCTTTGCCTGAACCCCTACCCATAAAGCCTGGGACATAGGTGTTCAATAATATTCACTGAACGAATAAATGAGGATGACTCCTTATTATGCTATCTTAAAAATTGAGTGTGTCATAACATTATGAAAAAAATATTGAGGCTCTAAATATATTTTAAAATACCCATTTTTCTCAACCATATTTTGCGGTCTATTAGAGTACCTCTTGCTGAGGAGGAAAAAACAACACATCCTTCCAGAACAAACTGGACATACACAATTTCATCTAGACTCTAAGTAACTCATAAGTGCTCATTTAGAACTGAAGATGTTTCAAGAGAACTGATTGTTCGGGTGGAGCACCCACGGCATTCTCACTAAAACAGAGATGTAGCTAGTGGCTAACGGCGAGGATTGATTAACGTCTGTTACAAAACCTAAGAGAGGAGCTCTTTGGTTTTGTTTTTTGTTTTTTAATAACATTTATTGTTTTTCTCAGAGTGAAAGTAATTCACGATTTTAAAAGGTTATTTGGCAAATATAGATGAGAAAACATAAAAATTATCTGCATTTCTACAATCTGGAAATAACCACTATTTATATTTTGAGTTTTTCAGGCATTTTTCCTTTGCAAATGTTTTTATATATCATATGCATAATTAAAAAAACATAGGGATCATATTATTATTAGATTTTGTATCTTGCTTGAACACCTTATTATAGTTATAATTTTGCCACGTCCTTATTATTCTTCAAATATTCTTTGAACACATGGTTGCTAATTACTGCTTAATGTTCTGGGAAGGCAGCCCTCTGTCCGGGAAGGGACTAGTGGCTCCCTGCGCGCACCGGGCATTTACTTCACCACCTCACTCTCGGCCCTGAGCATGAGAAGGAGCTGCTGCATTGTAATATAAGGCAGGATCCATCAATTAGAGTATTTATCAGAATGTTACTTATTGCAACCCTTAAATAAGTTCTAAAGAATTGTTTTGGAGGCACAGTACCTTTAATAAAGACTTCCATTTATTCAAAATGTGTAGGGTGCCTCCAATGAACCAACCACGGCCTAATATTAACCAGGGTAAACAGACAAAAGAGATTGGTCACCACTAACCTAAATTGGCTGTGCGGAATGCTTGAGTCCATCCCAAACCTACTAAATATACCTTTTGCCTGAATGTCCCCCTCTGCTCTTGTCCTCCTGAAGGAGGTCAAGACATTTACTTTTTCTGAGTCGGCTTTCCTATATTTAAAGAAAGAGTGGTGCTACCAGCTTTCTACCCACCCCTCCAGGAAATACAATTCCTAACTCATGCAACCTATAAAGAACAAAAAACTCAGTTAATCTAGCCAGGCTGGCACTGCTAACCCTTGTAGCAAAGTGCCCGGTGGGGAGCCCAGCCCTGGAGCTGCTCACAGCTCAGCTGGAGAGGGAAGCACCCCACACGTTCACTGAGCAGACCTGACTCAGGAAATCCTTCTTTGCAGTCACCAAAAAGTCCACTAGGAAATGTTAATGTCCATTTTATGTATATGAATTATCTGTTATATATCTTGCTGTGCTTAAATTCCTTTGAAGGCCACATGCATTCCTTATTTCAACATGCTGAATAGGATACTGCGAAGGCCAGCCTAGCACATCACCTGTTACTAGGGACCCGATTCTTTCGCAGCACAGGTTTGTGTTATCATCTTTCAGGAGAGCCCTCCCCATTACAGAGCCTGCTGGGTGCTCTTCTCCCTCTCTTGTGCCCTGTCTCGTCCCAGCCTCGCCACTCAGCCTATCGGGTCACAGCTCAAGATGCTGTGGGAGTCCAAATTCAAGCAAGATGACAGATTCACAAAGTCCAGTACTGATGAACTTGCAAAAATCAAAATGCATAGACATTGTTCTGGAAGGGAATGTGTTTCTAAAGGAAAGGAATGGGTAGTACTATGAAAGAAAGCAATGGAAATTAATGTGCTGTAGCCCCCAAAGAATGTAAGTTTTAAAAAAATCATCAGTTGCTATTATGAATTAGAAAGGCAGTCAGCTCAACGTAGCAGTGTATTAATATTGCATTTCATACAAAGAACTTAAATTAACAAGGTGAGTTAGTTGTTTAGGAATCGTTATAGTAATTATTATAATTATGCATTGCTTAGCAGTGCTTTTTTCTCAAGTAGGCATTTTAAATGGTAGGAATCATTCTTTCAGACAAACTTTAAAAGCTCTAATTTAACATTCAGAAGCAGTAGTTACTTCGGTTGTACTCAGCCGTAAGCCTTTCGGACCTTGTTTTCCTTCTTTACCACGACCTGTCTGCTTAGCCAGGAATGAACTGGTGGTACTCTTTCCTCTGCACCCTTTCGATGTGGGATCAAGAAATGAAGTTGACTGGAAGGCTTTGAGTTGCTTGAAACTCAAAGGCAGAGAACAAAACTTTATCAACAACATGAGCTGTCCCCTGTTTTGTTTTGTTTTTTTGTCAGCTGAGGCTAAAAGGAATTTTCTATTTAGGACTGCGGCAAAGTCAGTGGGTTTGTCCACTCGCACCAAACTTGTTTGCTAATTTTGCAACATAGCAATTGACTACTCAAACATTTCTCAAATGTACCATTGTATAACTGTAAAAGTGGCGTGGGCTGGACTAAGGAGAGGGGGGGTGCCGTCCACTAGAGGCTATGTCCTCAGCACACCTGGGTCACTGAATTTCTCTTAGGGAAGTTTTTAGAACAGAAAAGCAGGAACTCTCCCAGGGGCCTGGACAAGGAAGCCCTTTGGGGCCTTGTGTTTAGGAGGGTCCCAAATTTAGACTTTTTGAAGTTATCATCCAATGAGGTTAATTCATAAAGTCATTCATGTTGCATGTGTGTTTAAGGTGCTGTTTTGTTAAACAGAAACATTACAAATGTACTACGATGTAATAATCCTGTTTGGGATTTTTAATTATGTAATTATATAATCATGAAGCACAGTTAAACTTTCACCACTTGGTAGGTGATGTAGTAACACAAGTATGTAAGCACTCAGTTCACTTTCAGAATAACATGGGATTCTGCTTTTTGAATGATTTATGGAGATTTCTGTAATATATCTGTATGGATCTTCTCCTCCTCCTCCCCCTCTTTCTCTTCCACTTCCTTCTCCTTTTTTTTTTTTTTTGCATGTATCCATATTAAGAGAGCTAAAATAAAGGATTTGGAGTGCCAGAGCATGATATCAAAAACGGTCACAAATTCTCTTCATCCCTGTGAGCCTGAAGCCCAAAAGCCAGGGGGTAAACCTACCTTAAAAAGAAGTGACCGACATCTTGTTTCTCACTGCAGCTGCGCTAGTGTCCCCCGTCTTTGAGAATGCCTCCGTGGGGCAGATAGACATCCACCTACAGTACCGTAGCAAAGAGCTGGATTAAGGTAAATGCTTTTTGTATTTGGAGGCGGTAATATCGACTGTAGGGTGATGATAAATATACAATCTTGGAACTTGATCTACTTTATTAGATTTTGAGTTTACAGATCTGAGGCTGGAAATGATAAAAGCTAACTCCTCTTGGAAAATAAGGCATCATAAAAACAGTGTAGTGCAGAAAGGTTAAAAAGAAATAGAAAAAAGAAAAAAGGTAGGTAACCAAAAGGGAATTTAAAGTGGGAGAGAGAGAGGAAAAAAAAAAAGCAAGTCATTGCAGGTACAAAAGCAATGCAAAGTTATTAAAGATTAGATAATCTGGTTTCTCAGTTATCACTGTTTCTACCTGTTTTCTTCTCATTTGGCTATAACCAGATTTCATTTCCAAGTATTATTTTGTCCTATGACTAAAATTAGAAGTTTGGGTACAGTCATGATTAGAACAAGAGGTTATCTTTCCCAGTGTCCTTGCAAAAGGCCATGAAGGTCTGGCTAAGGGATTTTTTTTTTTTAATTGTTGACCAATTTTGACTTGAATCCAGCTGGCACTTTCTCTTTGAGGACATTGCTGAAGGTAGACATTTTAAACAAGATGATCAGTGATTTTTAAATATGGGCATGGGTATGATCTGAATCACTTAATTTATTTTGAGCCAACAATCTTGGGCATCAATAGATAATATACTGGAACACACATTCTAGGGCCTTCTCTGTACTATTGGAAAATGATAGCCACAGGTTGCCGAAAGGGTTGCTGAAGGGCATGAATCACACCATACATTCTCTCTCTCTCTCTCTATGTAAATAAAAATGAAGATCTTATTGCAAGTGTTTGTTTCTCATTGAATGAGCACATAACATTTTTTATAGCATGCATTATTAGCTAGTGAAAGTGATAAATAGAAATGGTAGTACAAGGAAGAGTCAAACTATCATTGACCCCAATTCAAACCCTTTCCATTGGCCTTTTCTTCTGCCATCTTTTCTCAGACAGACAAATATCACCAAAGCCAAACTATCAGTAAACCTTCTCACTGTCCTTGTCCCAACCTCCATCTCTACCCCAGGATCCACTTGTACTCCTTACCTGCTGATTTTCTGATTTCCTTTAGAAGCTTTCCAGAGTTCCCCATCACTAAAAATCTGGGTTTCCTAGATTTCCTAGAGTTAATGCCTCTTACGGTCTGGACTACTCCACTCTGCCCTATTTTGCCCCAGAAAGTCTCCACTGTAGCCAGACTGGTTCTCTGTGTTGCCAGAATAAGTTTTTAGCATGTTTGCATTTTTCCTCCAGGATGCCTCTCCATTTCCTCTCTACCTATTGGAATCTCACCTGCACCTTGGAGGCCCTCCTCAAGGTGCATGGGCTCCCTGAAGGCTTCTTGGATGGCCTCAGCCCCCTGGGACTCTTTTGAAGTCCTGGGGCACATTGTGCAGTTCTGCTAACATTAAGCGTGTAACAGTCTGAAAAGCTAGGTGTCCCTTCACATGGACCTGTCATACGTCGGCCACCCCTCTGTGCCCTCTGTAGACCAAGTCTTATATACCTGTTCTCAGAGGCACTTACAGGAATTCCGTATGTGATGGATCAGTTAAAGTGTCACCTATTGCTCAGACTTCATTACTCACTGCCCACATATTTTTCATTTTGTAAAGTCGATATATATTCTGTTCTATTACCTCTTTCTACAGTGATACTTGAACCAAATCAGAACCTCACTAAATATGTTGCATTTGCCATGTTTTAAATATCAAGAGTGTGCACCTATTACCAACAGTATATGAAATTTACATTATGGTATGATTTTAAGAAATATTCAGAACACTGAACTATAATGTTTAAGCCTGTGCTTTCCTTATGAAAGGAAAGTTACTGTGAGTTTTGTCAAGACCGGACCACACATTTCTTCATTAATTTTGGGATGTCTATACATGTCAAATATTTAGGGAAGACAGTCAAACAAAAAACAAGTTCCTAAACTATTTGAATTCAGCTGACTTTTGTCAAATTAGTTTTCATTTGTGTATATTTGATTTGGGGTCAATGTTAGGAAACCTTTATGGTAAGAATTTTGCATCTAGGGTAGGTTCAAAAGAAATATAAGACCCTTCATAGAAGTCTCTTATGTGTGCTCGTTATTTGAATCCAACATGCTAATTTACTGTGATTATTTAGTGTATTTAAAGAAGATCAGAATTATAAGGAATCGAAAACTTTAAAATTTTAAAGAGGTAAAACTTTAGGTATTTATACATTTATCTCCACCCTATTTTATATGAAGATATCATATTACGAAATTCACATTTTGTAGTAGATTCATTCTTTTTCAGTTGACCTACTATCAGATGGGATTTTATTAGGATACAAGTATTTAATTCTCTAACAGTTATTTCAGGCTTTTGCTTGCTTCATCTTACACTCATCTGGTAACTCTGCAAACAGAAGGAAATTGTAAATTGGAAAGATCACAATTCAATGACAAAAATATTTGTAAAGAAATATTCTTCAAATTTCCCTGAAATTAAAATAGTATATTTATTATTATTTTTCCTTAGACCATAATAATTTTCATCTGATAAAGGGGAAAAAACATAGGCTAACTCTGAAAAACAAAGGATAAGTCACTAAAATACAAATGAAAGAAAATATATTCAAGTTAATAGACCAAATGGGCACGTTTGATAAGGAAAAGGAAAATGGGTAACTGAACGTTTTGTTTCATGTTTAATGTCTTTCATGAGCTTAAGAATTTCTTACTCCAAGAACAATGTTTAGTTGTTTTTTTCTAGAAACAGGGAATTAACACAGTGTTGTGATCTAGCATTTCTTCTGAAAGCTTACCAGACTGTTCATTCATGTTTAAAAAAACTGATTTTCAGTATATAAAGTTTTGATTTTAAAAACTGAAAATGTATAAAAGATTAAAAATTTTTTAACCTTCACCTGAGGATATGGTTTTTAAAAAATTGATTTGAAGGCGAGAGAGAAAGAGAGAAACACTGGTGTGAGAGAAACGTCGATCCATTGCCTCCCACACACCCCAACTAAGGATCAAACCTGCAGCCTGAGTATGTGCCCCCAGTGGGATTGAACCCACAGCCTACTGGTGTAGAGAACGATGCTCCAATCAACTGAGCCACCTGGCGAGGCAAAACATATAAAAGTTTTTAATATAGAAAGATATGCACATTTTAATTCCTTCTCTGATAGGTGGAAAGCCAAGTACATTTTTTTTTGAAAGGGGGAAATTGTCTGTTTAAAAATTCTTTAAAACCACCCAAAAGGGTTTTGCTTACTCAGCACACTTGCCTCGGCCCGGCAGCAGCGGCGCATGGGCTCATGACTTTGACCTCACAGCACCTCCAGTAACTTGGTGCCATTTGGAAGTGTCTGTCCTTCTACATTTTCTCTAAATAAGTCAACAATTCAAAAGAAAATAAATCTTCTGTTGTGTAATTAGTATTTCTATGATTGTAATATTTCACTTAACAGTCTAACTCCGTAACTGTTATTAGTGTGTTCTTTTTTTGACTTCAGTTCATAAACCTTTGGGAACATTAACATTTATTAGTCAACCAGAGTATAGAATCTTGATACAGAACGACACCGATCAAGGTAGAACTTTCAATAAGTGAGCATTTTATTGAACAAAAGCCAAAATCCTAAAAGCAAATAGAAACCGGTGTAACTGATGTTTAGTCCAAGTGAAAAACAGTAAACTGACTAGCTTTTCTTTTTTTTAAGAGCTGACGCAAGTTGGACAGAGGGCGGTGCTGGGGTGAGGGGGTCGTGGTGATTGGCTGGTCTCCTTCACGCCCACTGGTCTTTAAATCAATGTCTAGGTGCCCAGAGGTTCACAGAAGTCAACTCTGTTTCAGGGTTCTGTCATTCTAAACATTTCTGAAAAGACTGCCAGGACTGGATGAATAATTAAGGTAAAGCTGTTTTTACACGAACATATGCAGGGTTAAAATAGTGCTCTTTTCTTCTTTTTATGGTGTCAACTGTTTATTTTTTACAAGTTAAAAAGTTTGAAAATACTATCTGGGTAACTTTTTCTCATAAACAAAAGGATCAGTTTAATGTAATGTCAGACACTGAAATAATTTACCCAGATCCTGATTGCAGGTTTTCTTTCACTGATAATGTCAGGTTTGAGCCTAAAATCAGAACCGCGGGTAACAGGAAAGGAAAACATTTTTAAACCGGCAGCTGACAAGGGTTTAGTTATTTCCATCTCTTGGTTAATTGTTGCATAGAGTGAAGGGTTGATATGATTTGTCTTAGGAAAAAAGTCTAAAGTTTTAGAAGTACATTCTCGATTTATAACTTTGAAGATTTTCTTTAGCTTGAAAACAAAAAAGTCATCAAAGAAGAGACATCACAGGCAGCAGAGGGAAAGGCTAAGGGCTTGGGCGGCATCACTGTCATGTAAAAAAGGGACGGTTGGGTCTCACCCTGTCTTCATGTGCGACCATGTTAATGGGGGCATTTTTAGAGCAAATTTACTAGAATAAATGGAGAAATTGAATAGAATATAAGCATAGCTTTAGACTTTGAAGACCTGAAGTAAATTATCTAAAATTAGAACTACACTCAAATGTATCCATTAAAAAGGGGGACAGTTGTCGACGGATTTAGGTATCCTTGCATTCGGGGCATCTTACAGAGCATATGGTGATAGTTCTAATGAAATGTGCAGGTGATAAAACTAAGAGTGTTCTCCAACTCGGTGGGAAAATATTTTAACTGATGATACAGGTCATGTTCATGGACAGTTGGCTGAAAGTTTTGCTTTTGACAAGCTAAAGAAATTTAGGTGTGTGTTCTAGAAAACATTGCCATTTGTTTCACGGGCCAACTTCTACCAGTTGTTCAGATTTATATTTAGGTAATGTTTTAGTTGTTTTCTTGAGAGTCTTTATATTCCTAAGAAGTATATCAGTAACATTTAAGTACTAGGACATGTAATTTTGAGGGCTAAACTCTTGAGTTTTCTTTAACCATGTTGTTTAATTTATCTTCAGAAAAACAACGTTCCTCCAGTGGTGGCTGGCTATCGATTATATAGAACTAGACACTTTAGAATTTACGGTACCCACGACTCATTAGAGCTTACTGAACACCAAGCATGAACAAGGGTAGCGTAGACAGTCCACTGTGTTAGTATCATACATGCTGCATATCCCTGTGCATTTCTGGGAACTACTGTTTGGGGAAATAGGAACTAAAAGTTAAGCAGGAATTTGAGATGTTTCTTAATGTTTAAGATGACTGGAGAATCCTTGTCTTCTAAGAGCAGAGGTAGAAAGTCTGTCAGCAAAATAACATATTCAGATTTTATGAATAGTTCTTTACACCTCATCAAGTGTTTGCTTTAATTCTTATATGAACAAGTATGTAGTCTTCTTAGCAAAGGGAAAAGACCTCAGTATGGGTTTATTTATTTTAACTGTTCTAGTTCTCCCTAGATATTACTTGTGAGCTATGTCTGAGTAGAGGAGAGGAGTGACAATGCTATGTTAGCACCGGCAGTAGGGGGGAGTCAAGCGAATACGGTTCTGCTGCTACTGGCAGTTTCTTTTCTACGATGCCCCCCGACTGACTGTGGTGAATGCTTTTATGAAAATTAATTTCTCTGAGAAATCATGTCAGAGACCAGCAAGCCATCTGACTCTCAATGTGTGACTAGGATGGCATTGTTTGGGAAATGGTTTGAGAGAATTTAAAATAAACATAATATGAGGTTGATTTCATTGTCGCAGCTATGTTCACTTTTCTCACATATGTTGTGTGTGTGGGTTTAAATCCGTTCCTTGGCTCCAAGGTAGTTTGGCTGTTAGGAGTCGCGTGACCAGCTACCTGCTGCTTGCTCAACCGGGAGGTAAATGACGTGTGACGCTATCTGCTCCCCTCACCCAGATTTCAGGGCAGATTTGCCAGAACTGGGTTGGCGTGGAAGAAAAACAGATCGCGATGGCGGGAAATGCTCTGACCCTGTTAGCTCCCTTTTTGCTTTCACCTGTCCCATGTAATAAGTGTTTGCAGTAGCTAACTAGGGAAGGCCTAACTTTTGCCTCTTGGCTCAAGGGCAATTTTGCTTTCCAGATTTGATGCTCTTTTTTGAACAACCTAAGTAAGAAATTGAGAAATTTGCTTTTTTTTTTTTTTTGAGAATCTTCTATCCTGAATTTCTTAGGTACTTATTCAAAGAACAAGGCATTCTAGTGTTTAAAAACTAGAATTTGGGTATTACGAATCAGCTAGTTAGGGTATGTAGACATCTCTTAATAAATGTGATGAAACAAAGTCTTTTAATGCTGGTAATATTCCAAATACTTTTGTTTCACGTTTTGATTTTGTATCTTCATGAATGCGTGAATTCGAGCGACAGTGCAGGAGACTGCCGCACTGGAGCACCCAGTTCGTTTCCGCGACACACCTTCCCGTCACAGAGCGACTTAACTCCACGGGAGGGAAAGGCTAGACCACGCGAAGTTCTGTCCAATCAAATCTGATTTTTCTTTCAGGATAATTTCGAACATTCGTTGTGCAACAAAGCTGCTCTTTCTCTGGTAACAAGAGGAAAACTTTACATTTCATTTTGAAATGTTAACCTATGAATGAATAACAAGAACGCATACTGATATCTATAAAGAAAATCACATAAAGATGCATTGGGCTTAGTGGAATGTAACACCAGGCACTGTGCTAGACGTTGAGATTACATATGAGCCCACAACCTGGTCATCGTTTCCACCTTCATGGAGCTTTCTGCCTAGTGGAAGGTCTTTATCGACTAATCACAACTAAACGTCTAAGTGCGAAGCGTGACAAGTACTGTGAGGGAGGGGAGAACGTACTTTGAGAACGTGTAACGGGGGCGTCAGTTTTCAGTGTGGGGCCTCGCTGACCACATGACATTTAAGGATGTTTGGGTTCTTTTGGTTGACTTTGGGGGACACCCGGGTTAAGAATGAGAGGCAGAGCACTCCAGGCAGAGCGAACAGCGTGGTCAGAGGCCCTGGCATGGCAATGGGGAATGAAAGGAGGCCAGCTGTCCAGCGAGTGAGGGCAGGTGCCATTCCACACGGGCCTAAAGGGCTATGTCTGCATTAAAGTGCGTGGAGCCTCGCAGCATATTAGGGAATGTGACTGCATTGAAAATGTTATGAGAAAATTGTTTTAGGGCCTTTAGCAGGTAGTCATTTGGCATAACAATAATGGTCACGGAGAGAGAAGTAAATGAATTCTAAGTAAATACTGAAAAAGGATTGATAGGATTCGGAGGCAGACTGGATCTGGGTAGAGGGGTTCAGGACAGAGAAGGAGAGGCATCAGCACTGACAGCCAGGTTCCTCTCGTGAGCGTGGGTGAGCGGATGGTCTGTGCATCGAGACGCAGGGAGCTGCAGAAGAATCTGTGCCCGTGGAAATTACACCGTGTAATATGGTATACATAATACACTATCCTATTCTATTGTTGTATTTTTCAATCACAGCGTTTGCCAGCATCATTCTTTCTCACCCACCCAAGCAGTGAACCATTGATTAGTTCAACAAGTATTCATTCAGAGAAAAAAGTCAAAGTGTAAACTATGTTATAACAGTTTGCTCAAAAATCTGTTTTCTCTACTAAACAGAGTTCATTGGGTGCAAGGATTCTGTCTTATTCACGCTTTATAGTTTTTTCATAGTTTCTGGCTCATGTTTCATTCTCAATATTTGTTGAATGAATGGATACCACCCGTAAAATACTTCTCCATTGGAGAAGAATTCTGTGACTAATCATGAGATTAAGTTTTAGCAGTTATGATACAGTATAAATTCTTCAATGTGCTTTGAGCTGCAGGCAAATGGTTCAGAAAATGGTTCTCCTGGTGTTCTATTATTTTAAATTGTGTTTTTAGCTGTTGTTCCCTTAAAATAGATCAGTAATAGAATCTTAAGGGATAAAGATATGAGCTCTGAAAACATGTTCCAACTTTTGTTGTCTCTTCTCTGAAGCCAAAATTAGGATTAGGGGCGAGGTCTTAAATCACTACATTGGGGCATATTATTCTATTGTATGACCTCAAAAGAGAGTGGAATAAGTATTTTGTAAATGGTAAAGTGGCGTACGTTTAGGTCTCAGTTCCCTTGCTGGTGGAGAGGGCCCCTACCTTTTCCCTGATGTCTGTGCGAGGGTTGAGATCTGTGTGACTCCCGCCTCAGGTAAACTGCATGCGTGTGCACACGCAGGTAAAACGCTGACTATTGGAAGAGGCACAAGGGGGTTAAATTTATTAAGGGCCTACTACACACCAAATTTGACACACATAATATCTTTTAAACCCTCGCAGCACTGCTTTGTGGTAAATGATGTTTTCCTCCTTTTTACATCTGCAAAGACAAACCAGTGAGAAGTTCGTTAATGTGGCCAGGATGTACACCCACCTCTACTCATCAAAGCCAGACTGTCTGTTCCCCGTCTGGGCTTCGTTCCCTGTAGCAGAGGACAGCAAGCCGTGCAGAGCGGGCAGCGCACGGCGGCTGCTTAGCCTCTCCATGCCTCCACTACCTCACCTGTAAGATGGGAATGAGGACAGAAATAGTGTCCCGGCCAGAGGGCTGCTGTGAGATTTAAATGCGTTTGTAGATGTGAAGCCCTTACCACAGTGTCTGGAGTGTAATACAGGCCATATGAGTGTCTGATATTCTTTTTTCTAAAAAAAAAAAATTCTGGGATTAGCATGGTTTAACACAAAAGCAGTCAGTGAGGTTTCTATGGGTAAGTACAAAGTGAGAGAGGCTCCCACTGAAGTCCTCGGGACTGCCAGAATGTACAGTCTGTAACCACTCAGGAGCTGGCTAAGTCAGGTAGGGGAGGCGGGAGGGGTAGAACACGCCAGGAACCAGGACTGGAATGTGCAAATGGCCTGAGGTGGTGCAGAACCAGGTGCGCTCTGGAGGGCTAGGCAGCTAGGACACTGCAGGGAAGGTGTGGAAGGAGATAAGACCAGAGAAGTAGGTGGACCATGTAGAACCTTGCGGGTATATTGAGAATTTTAGACTTTATCCTAAGAGTAAAGGGAAGATATTAAAGGATTTTAAGCAAATGAACGATCTAAGTTTTGTTTTTAAAAGACCACTCTGGCCGTTGCGTGGGCAAGAGAGGATTCAAGGACATCAGGATTGTTACAGTTGACAATGTAGGAAATGACGGCAGCTTGGACAACAGTGATGGTGGAAGAAATGGAAGTAGACTGATTTGAGAGACACTTTAGTTACTTGTAAAATCGGCCAGACTTTGCAAAGGACTGGATGCTAGGGGGAAGAAGGAAAACATTGTAACAGAAGTTGGTACTTCTGGTTTGAGTAGCTGGATAAAGGTCGACAACATTCTTTGGACAGGAAACATTGGGAGAGGAAAGACCTGTCACAGTTAGATTTTGGAGACATTTAATTTCAACTGCCTTTGAGATGTGCACATCTGCTAGGCCACGGGACCCATGGAACTGGAGACCAGAGTAGAGGCCTGGGCTACAGATGAGCGTGAGGAGTCCTCGGTGTTTAAAGTCTTGGGAGTAGATTGGAAGACAGGGGGCTTAGGACCTAGCCTTGAGGAATGCAAGCAATGAAACTTTAAACAAAATCACACTTTTTAAAAGAAAAACAATTCTGAAAAATAACAAACAGAAGTTTTAAATACTTCTTAGGAGCCAGAAAGCAGATAAGGCTGGAAACTCTGTGAAAGGGAGAAAGAACCGGCGTAAACCAGGTTATGTAGGGGGTGGGACCAGAGGGAACCTGGGAGCAGTGGATCAGTTTGGGCTGCCACCTTTGCCCACAGGATACGGCTGTGATGTAGTCTGGGAAGAAAATCTGAGAATAGGTTCTAGAATGGGTATAAGGGCCTTCGCAGCAGACAAAGTGGGGCAACAAGCAGGACTAGAAGCTCCACCAAGAAGAAAATACCTCACAGTGTTTTGCTGCCAGAGGAGCCTCCCTTTCCCAGAGTGCCGGCTGGGCCTGGGGCATGGGCTCCCCCAAGGGTGCCCCACACAGAGACAATTGCAGAGAAGCCACTTACACAGGGCCTATGAGGGAGCAACCCATCAGTGACACAGGCCCACAGGACTTCAGAGAAACCCTGAGTACCAGCTGTCTAAGTTAACCAATATACTCTTCATTCATAAATAGGAATAGACAACCAAGGATCACTGAGAATTTAAGGAAAATCAGCAGCATGAAAGAGAAGAGCCAAAATGAACAAACAAAATAACTAACTTCATTTAAAAAATTACATAATTTGAGGAACAAAGGAACTCTTGAAAATTTCCAATCAATATTCTGAGGAAGAGTCAAGAAAATATTGCATCTGAAAACAAAACAAAACAAAACAAAAGGTAATACAAAAAAGAGGAAGCAGATAGGAACAAATTATTTGAAGTTAAAAACCTGATTGTGAAAAATAATTAGTGAACTGGTTGAAAAATAAAATGGATACAGTTTAAACAATGTTTATCTACTCTCCTCCCAGTACTTGCTTCCGATATCGGATGTGTGTTTTGTCCCACACTCGCCGATTTTCTGACCCCAGCTGGGCGTCCTACACCTCAGTTCAATTCTGACGCTATCTCCCAGGAGTTAGTGTTGGACCCCACAGGAAAAGGGCTCTGCCCCACAAGACTGCCCCCACTTCAGATGCAATTGCAAGTCCCGACATCCTGCACTTCGGACCAACCAGCTGTAAATCGAATTCAGTAATTCACTAGAATTGTTCACAGAATGCCAGAAAACAGTTTACTTATTAGATTACTGGTTTGTTATAAAAAGACATAACTCAGGAACAGCCAGATGGCAGAGATGCACAGGGCAAGCTACGAAGGAAGGGAACAGAGCTTCCATGCCTTCTCCTCTGTGCTGCCTTCCAACAATTCCACGTGTTCACGAATTCGGTTAGGGTTTTTATGGAGGCTTCATTACTGAGGCATGATTGATTGAATCATTGACCATTAGTGGTTAACTCAACCTGCAGCCCCTTCTCTCACCCAGGACGTTGTGGGGTGTGGTGCTGAAGGTTCCAACCCTCCAATCACGTGGTTGATTTCCCAGGCAACCAGCCCCCATCCAGAGGGGCATTCCAAAAGTTACCCCATTAACTTAAAGTCAGTGTGGTTCAAACAGACTTGTTATGAATAACAAAAGATGCTTCTTTCACCTTTATTATTTCAGAATTATTTTGGGGTGGGGGGAACTAGGGACAAAAAACATTAATGTATTGTATTGCATTAGGAGCTCTGCCTGGGAACCTGGGAAGAAGACCAAATACGTATTTCTTACTATATCACGCAGCAGCAGATGAACTGTGTTATTTCGGACATGACATCACAGGTATATCCCTGAACACTGAGAAGTAAGACTAAGAGAAAATAAAGAGAAGAAGCTAGCAATACAGATCAAGCAGTCTAATATTAACTAATAAAGTTTTAGAAGGAGCAAACACAGGGGAAGAAACAGTTTTGAAATAATAGAATATTTTTCGGATCAGAAGAAAGATACAAGCCTTTTAATTGAATGGGCTCCCCATGTCCAGAATAAGATGAATTTTTAAAACTATTCACATCTAGCTGCACACTGAAGAAATTTCGGATAATAATGAGAAAAATTCTAAAGTCATTCAGATGGAAAAATCAAACGAAGAATCAGATGCATGAGCAGAAGCTAGAAGTCAAGAGACTAATGTCTTCAGCATTATGAAGGAAAATGATTTTGAATATAGAACTCAATTGACCAAGTTTGAGGACAAAGTAAAGACATTTTCCAACATGAAAAAGTCAGAAATTTTGTTTACAAACATGGATACGTTGTGTGAAAAAAATTTTAGAAGTCGTATTTCGCCACAGTGAGGAATCAGTGGAAGAAAAATGGTGGAATGGCATTCGAGAAACATTGGCAGCTGAATGAGACCCAAGGGGTGAAGGGGAAACCACTCAGAAAGTAAAACATATGGCAAATGCACTTTCAAAATTTGAGTAATAAAAGATTATATTTCATTTATTATCTAGTCAAATACACCACTGGGTTCTTTGGGGCATACCATGCCCACAGTCACCACGTTACAAATCCTGAGGACCGGCTTTCAGTGTTTAGAAACGATGTATAGAAAATTAGAGATTTGTTTTACGGAATAGTATGAAAATATGAATCTCAGCTTTGTAAAAGTACGTCATTAACTAAAACGGGAATATGTGATAAGGAAGGATAGAAAGAAGTTTGTACTTGGCTTATCTTTCATAGGTTCCAGTTCAGAGTTGGTAAGCCAAGTCAGAGAGGTTCTCGTGAATAATTTAAATTTAGAATGGCTAACTTTAAGTGGAGAACTAAAACCAGAAACTGTCATTAGTGGTTGCTGCTGAGAAGTGAGGCTGGTCTGTGTGACGAGTGAGAGAGATCTTAGTGCTCGCTTCACGCAGGATTCCGTCTTTCTTCTTAACCATATGCATGTCTGACTACCGTTCTCTCTGGTGGCTTTTAGGACTCTTCTCTTTCTCTTTGATGTCTTACACTACCTCATATTAATGACTATATCCATTTTTATTCCTCGTGCTTGAGGTACTGTGTGCTTTTCCTTAAGCCAGAAAAGCCATTGTCTTTTATTCAGCCCCCCACGATTCTTTGCCATTACGTCTATTTTGGTCTCTCTCTAGTCTCAGAATTCTCTCATATTAGAATAACTACTAGAGTGTATTTAAACTTCTTATTCCTGTTGTTCCCCCGTCTCTTAACTTTATATTTTTCTCTATCTCCTTGTGATATAATTTGAGTGATTTCCACAGATCTATCCTCCAGTTCCATTATTCTCCCTTCAGCTGAGTTTTCTTTATATCAATGACTATATTTTTTATTTTTAGAATTCGTTTTCTGTCTCTTTTTAAAACCAGTCTGGTCTTCTTTTATAATGTTCTTACTCTATAGATGCCATTTCTTATTTTACACCTTTTTATTATTTTTATCACATTAATTTTAAAGCCCCCTTTTAATTGCTTTGCTATCTGTAATTGCTCAGGTGTGAGTCTGGTCATTTCTCATGCCTACTGACACTCATCCAGATGAGTTTCTATGGATGTTTTGTAACTTTGTAATTTAGGGTATGAGCTGCCTTCCACGGATAGGCTGCAGCAGCATGGGATTGGGTCGGCATTTCTGTATGTATGTGCTAGGGGATCTGTGGATATCATGAGTTCTAAAGCAATTTTTATGTTTGCTTCTCTGCCCAGGATTTCCTTACCAAATGGGTAGTACACATTCCAGAACCACACCTTGCAAGAGTGATAGTATTTTCCCCAATATAGCGGTTTAACACGAATTGAATGATTCTAGTAGTAAAAATTTCAGAAGAAATTAATATCAACAACATGACGGATTTGTAGCTTTTTTGTTCCCCATAATGCCACTCTGCCACTTTTCACTACAATTGAGCAATTAAATAAGGGGCAAATAGTTCAATAACTTGTGCTGAGATCTAGTGAATTAAAGGTAGAAGAAAATATGAAAGCTGACTCTCTTTGTTGTTAAAATGTATTTTAATTTTATGTGGATGGTGACTGATGCTGATTCAAAGACAAACCTGTACCTTTTGCTGCTACTCTTAACTTTGGCTTCATGATCCAAGGGCCTGGACAGCAGCTCCCTGGGCCTGATCCTACCCCATGTCGCATGTGGTCCAGCATCTTGGTGTGTTAGTTCTTTCACGCACAATTAGCAGACTAAAGTGGTAATTTCTGTGTGTTACTGCTAGCAGAGACACTGACACATGCAGATCTTCCTTTGTCAACAATTTACTTCTGTCTCCCTCTCCTTCATGTCATGCAATCTGCTAACGAGTACCTAAAGCTTGTTGGAGGTAGGAGAGGTAAAGACAGAGATGGGAGGAGGCTTGACTTTGGGCTGAGAACACGCAGTACAATATGCAGATGATGTGTGATAGAACTGTACACCTGAACCCTACATAATGTTATTAACCAATGTCACCCCAACAAATTCAATAAAAATGTTTAAAAACCAAATACCTAAAGGTTGTTGAAGACTATTGCTACATCTTAAGGTTTATTTTTTTTCTTCCCATGGTGACTAGCAAAGCACGTGCCCTGTGCACATACATAGGCACTCTTACTATAAACACGTGCGCATTCGGCAATCCATTCATACTTTTCTTGCTTCCTACAATTCAACCCAGTCTTTCTGGACATACTTATGTGACGTTTTCAGGAGTGCACTTCTTTCCCATGTTTTTATAGAGAGCATGCACAAAGTAGGTAACGCTTACTCATTTATCTCATTTAAAGGAAATTAGAACGATTGTTTTGCGTTCTGCTTGCAGAACAGTGTGTACCGAACACCAACACCAAGCAGAAGAGCCCGCAGCTGAAGGTACGGTATACTGTTTACACTGAAGGAGCTCTGTGTGGAACAGAAAGTGCTGACAGCTCAAATGGATCCCGTGGAGCTGAGAAGTGTCAACATGGGACCTGACGACGAGAGCAGCAGCGGAGAAAGTGCTCAAGATAGCTACGGCGGGATGGGGAACCTAGACAAGGCAGCGATGAGCAGGTATGAGGTTCGAAATGAGCAGGCTCCGTGGAGAAATTAGATGGGTTTGTGGACAGGGAGAACAAGGGGCTTGTCAAGAAGAATTGGGCGGATTTGAGAGAGAATAATGACATCGATGTTAAACACAGCAACTGCCTGATCCTGAAGTACACATATTATACCCTTTTTCTATGCTAATCCTTTGTGTGACTAATTTACAATCGAGGTCACACGGTTCCTATCCTTATTAAATAGAGAGAGTAAATTAAATTATATTAGGGTATCACTGCTTTTACCCGCTGGATCATTCTGTCTTAGATTCCTCTCCCTTTGACTACCCTTTACAACTTGCTCCACCTCGAGTGCTGTAGGGATTCTCTTCTCACTGAGTGTCCTATCAGCAAGCTTGTTCATAGCTTTCATGGTTTCACCCACCAGACATACACCATGCATGTATATGGAAAGGCCCCTGGGAGAAAGCACTGTTCTCCTGTAAGGAGCCAGTGCAGTAAATTTTAGGGTTGTTGGACTAAAGGGCCCTGGAGATGTAAATCATGGCATTTTCTAGAGCAGGAGAACAATGTGGCAAAACACGGGGCTTTCGAATCTGCATAGCAGTTGCCTCACGCTGGGGAAGACATTTATCTTCTTTGAGCTTCATTGGAAAATGCAGAGTGGCAAACCAGCACCCACTTTTTTGAGAATAAAGTGAGTGCCCCGAATATAGATGGTATTCAGTAAACTGCTGTTCTTTCTCCTCCGCTTCATCACCCTTGGCAAATCAACCTAAATCTGAGCTCTTTTGTTTCTGAGAAGGATGTGCACAGGCACGGCCTCTGCAGAGGAGGCCAAGCTGAGGGAGACGCTGTCCCAAGAAGAGCCCTCTCGAGCCATTCCACTCGGTCCTCTAGAAGCCGTAATGGAAAGAGCAAGGATGCTTTTGTTCAGCTTCCTACAACAGGCTCTGGGCTGCTCACAGGGCCTTACCTTTTCACTTCTGACTCAACCATGGGCCCTCATTTCCCAACTGAACAATCACCTTAAAAGGAGTTTTGGTTCTGTTTGCTTTGAATTGAGCCCTTAAACGTACATTTTTGAGAAATTCAACATAATGCAGTTATTTGGAATCATTATACTTGTGTTTTCAGTGCATGTTGGATTCAGATTCAAAATATTTAAGACACTGGGGACATTTCTCATATATTTTATACAGTCTTGGCATGCTTTATGAGTACAACTCATCCCCTGCCAAAATAAAGAGCATGCAAATGCCTTGAAAAAGAAAATCTAATTACTTCCATATTCTAAATTTTAAAAACTACTTTGGACTAAAGGATTCTACTTTATTGATTAAGGTAAAAAAGTAGAATGTTGGATATTTCAGAGTTGAACTCGTTTTTGTTTTTATCCTTAGACCCATTTTAGGCTCCCTTTCATCTTGTCTCAGATTCCAGTTCTGAACATTACACACCAGCCCCCACATAGCAAGCATATCAACTAGAGACTCAACGAAGCCCCAAACTGGGGGAGTGCAGAGGTGGAAGGAAGCAGCATCTGAGGGCATTATGCTTCCCACAAGAAGCAGGAGGAGAATGCCAGGAAATGCTCCTAACTTGTATGCGCACTTGAGGTTCTTGAAAACCCACACCTTGGGTTCTAGAAAGCACGTAAAATTTATGATTTTGTCTGCTGGTTCTATCAACACCTGATAATTGTTCTCCACTTTCAAAAAGTAACCTCGTTGTCCCTCTTCCTCACAAAATTATTTTCAGGATTCATTCCGATTATTAACTATAATTTGCACAGATCTCCCATAATAATTATTTTCCACTTTTCTGTTTCTAAGGGTTATTTTAATAAAATATTCTCTAGTTATTTTATCTTACTATGGCATGGAAGAAATGCCCCCCAAATTGCAACCTATCTAATTATAAAGCACTTTCCTAATTAAAATTATCCTTGTTTATAAACCATGTCTCTGATGACAAGGCTCTGTATTACATTATACAAGAATAACATTATGATAACCAAAAGCCCAGCACGATGGCAAATACTGATAATTTTCAACCATACCTGTTCTCTCCTTTTACTTTATTTTTTATATTTATTGTATTTTTTCACCATCTAGTCAATCCCCTTATCCCCCCTGCCCCCAGCAATCACCACACTGTTGTCCATGTCCATGAGCCCTTTCGCCTTTTTGCTCAGTCCCTCCAACCCCTAACCTCCCCACCGCCTTCAGCTGTCATCTTGCTCTCCATCTATGAGTCTGTCCCCATTTTCCTTGTTACTTCAGTTCATTAGATTCCACAAATGACTGAAATCATGTGGTATTTGTCTTTCTCTGACTGGGTTTTTTCACTTAGTGTAATATTCTCCAGGTCCATCTATACTGTCACACAGGGTAAAATTTTATTCTTTTTTACGGCCGAGTAGAATTCCATTGTGTAAATGTTCCATAGTTGGTTTTATGCACTCGTCTACTGATGGACACTTGGGCAGCTTCCATATCTTAGCAATCGTAAATAACACTGCAATGAACTTAGGGAGCTTATGTTCTTTTGAATTAGTGTTTTGGATCCTTTGGATATAGTCCCAGAGGTGGGAAGCTGAGTCAAAAGGCAGATCCATTTTTAATTCTTTGAGGTATCTCCATACTGCTTCTCACAGTGGCTGCATGAATCTTCATTCCCACCAATAGTATGAAAGTGTTCCCTTTTTAACTAAGAAGCATGCATAGTTGAGCATTTCAAAGAAAACCTGTGTGATATTTTGCAGTGTCAAAATGCAATGGTGGCGGCCGGACTCATTAGTCAAGCATTCTGGGAATGTGGCTGAGACTAGATTCACACCCTCGGAGCCCCTGGCACGTGACTGCAGGAGCCGACCAGGGCAGTTAGGGGTGTGCAGCTTCCAGCCTGCACCCAAGCACACCACAACCACAATGTTCCATAAAGAGTGACGTTTCAATGCCCTGCTTCCCTCTCAACTTCCCTACTACTAATTCACTGGGTTTCTTCAATGCTTTGCTTAGTTACACCCATTGCCTAATAATACAAGCATATTTTCAAAGTAATTAAAATACACAAACTCGCACAATGAAAACAACCAAACACAACACCGAGCTACCATTGAACTACTTTCCAGCAAGGGCTATATGAGTAAACAGGTGGAGCCAACAAAGAGGAAAATATCAACTGGACGCTGGGCTTGGAGTCCGGGGGTGGGGTTAGGCACGCCACTGCACTTACTTGAGCCACAGCCACTTCGTCCTTAGAGTAGGGGCACACAAACCCCTCATGGGGATATCTGAGCATCGAATGAGATGAGGACCACAGTGCCTAGGCATGAATAAATATTTATTGAATTAATTATCTGATTCTGTTGTGCTAGCACTGGAGAAACGTCGGTTACAACTCTTTATCCCTCCTTGGGAAGGGCTCTAAGTGGGAACAAAATTAGCTCTAATTATTCCCTTTCTTGCATAGTTAATATGGGGAGAAGAAATGTGGCTTTTAAAATTCCAGCTAAAACTAACATTTTCTTCCATTACAACTTCCTCCCTCACTCCCATAACTGGTGCCCAGTCATTGGTCTTGAAGGAACACTCGAAAAGAGAAAAAAGAGTTCTAGGTGTCTTGTTTTTCCTCCCCAGTCAGTTCCTGAGATCGCCTGAAACATAAATATAATTCAGAGCATTGACTTAGATGTGTTTACTTTTTTATTTTCTTTTTTATATGTATGTTCAGTCAATTTGCTAACGAAGATGATGAAAGTCAGAAATTCCTAACAAATGGATTTTTGGGGAAAAAGAAGCTGGCAGATTACGATGATGAACATGTAAGTGCACCTCTGCTTCCAGGTGATAAACAGGACTTGAGGGCGCCTGACCTGCTGAGGTCTCTGTGGGAAAACAGTGTGACTGAAATTTTCCAAGCCGTGATCAGCACATTCTCTGTTTATTCAGGCCCTTACTGAAATAAAGGCTTGTTTTTCCTGTTCGCCATATGGCTACATAAATCATTTATGAAATTTATTTGTTTTTTGGAAAAATCATTCTAACCCAAATGTAATCCGCAATCATACATGCTTTCCCTTCTTTATGATACTCAACCTGTATTTTCTATTTTCACTGAGACCCTTTCTAAGGCTCAGCACAGCATTGCATTGAAAATTGCATGGATTTTATTGAAGTTGAGTCAATAAAAAGCTTTCATTAGCTGTGATTTTATCTTAGTCTTGTATCTTAGATAATAATCTCCAGTAAAGATAATGTGAAAATAAGAATAATCCAAAAGTGGTTCATCTTCAGGAAAATATTTGCTTATAATGCATCTCTTTTTCTTTAAGCATCCTGGAACCACCTCATTTGGGATGTCTTCATTTAACCTGAGCAATGCCATCATGGGCAGTGGAATCTTGGGCCTGTCCTACGCTATGGCCAACACAGGGATCATACTGTTTATGTAAGTGAATGGACATATCTGCACTTGGTTTGAACCTGGTGGTCTTTTAATTAATGAACCGTAGTTTGATCTTTGTGAACAGAAATCATCTGAGGAATTATTAGCATGTCTCTCTTGCTTTTAGATAAAACAGCAACTTGAAGAATATTCAGAGCAGTCGAATCATGTACTTGTTCAATCAACCATTCCTAACCAAATGGCAGAAACTGTATGTGCTCAGCCAAGCAAAGTGATGGAGAAGCTCCCCAACCCTAGGCTATAAGACCATTTTAAAAAGTAATTCATTATTTAGTGGATGCTTACAACAATTTGGTGTTTAATAGTCAAAAGATTTTTCTCAGAAGCACATCAGGCTTTATAACACTCTTAGGAAAAGGACCCACACCAAACCAGGGCCCTGCACGCTCTGGTTCTATGTCCCACCTCATTTGTCACATCTCCGTGCACCAGGTATGCTGGGCACTAACCTTCTCGCCATCCCATGAAGGCACCATGTTTTCTCCCACCACAGGGCCTTTGCACATGCTCTTGGAATCCTCTCCTTTTCCTTTCCTTGTAGCTAACTCCTGCTATATGAGCTTAGCCTCATCTCTGTGCTGGCTTCCCTGACCTCCACTACCGGGACAAACTACCTGATTATACACTTACTCACCAGTTTTAATATTTGAGTGCAGTTGTATGATTCATTTGATTAATGTCTACCTCCCTGGCTACACTGCAATCTCCAGACAGTTGAGCTTAAGTCTGTTTGTACTTATCACATGTCCGTATCCCCAAGACCTAGTACAGGCTTGGAACAGGGAATAGTTGTAGAATGGCCCAAGTTTATTCCTAAACCTATGTACTTTAATCAAACGTGGTCACATGCTGCCTAAGATTAGTAATGCCACATAGCTGACCTGGAGGGTGGATCCCGCCTTGTCCGTGACAGACAGCCACAGATGTCTGTGTATTATGCACTGCCGGGTATTTTCCAAGACACAGTTGGCAGCCCTGGAATTCTTCACAGGAACAAAGTCTAACGTTAGTCAGGCCTCTGTGTGAACGCAGCTCACAAGCCCCAGTGCGATGCTAGAGCATTAAATAACTGTCTAAGAACGTGGCATTTGTGTCACCCATGCAACGCCGTGGATGTTCGGAGCGTCACGTATGATTAGACAATCGCACAGCTGTTTGAGGGCTGAGATCAGGCGGGACTATAAATGTTTACATTGTGGTAGTGCTCTCACTGAAGTGTTTTAGTTAGAATGTTTTGTAGCTGAATGGGTTTTTATATTCAAAATCAACTTTACTTTTATAAGCCATGTTTGAAATAAACTCATTGATTTCAATTTTCTGAATCCTAGTGACTATAGATATATTCGTATATGTAGTTACATATATTTTTTCTCATTAATTACATATACTATCAAAATAATTAATAAGTTAGCATAGATCACTGATGAAAAAAGAAGTGCTTCCCCCAACCCTAGAGCCACAGGTCATTCTCATGGGAGGAGAATATTCTCCTTTAAAACCAAGGACCTCGTTTCAGGCTTACAAGCCTGTAGCAGACTCATTTGGCCAGAGAAATTAAGTTGCTAGACATTGTGGGTCTGTTTTGCGTGTCTAAGCAGCACAGACTGGATGCAGTTCTCTCTCCTAATTCACAGCAAGTAACGCAGGATTTCACTGGTTTTACTCTTAGTGTTTTCTGCCAAAGCAACCTTGTGTTTAGAATACAGGGAATGTTCAGTATTTTTCCAAGAAACAAAATTATGTCATCTCAATTACATAATCCTTTAAAAACAGATAAGTTCATAAGGCATACATAAAATACATATGAACAAGTCACTGATTATTTAGTTCCGGTACAGCATAGTAGAGTAGTTGTAAAATTAACAACTCATGGCCCAAGTGTACAGCTGCAACTGTGCATGGAGCTCAGACTCTGCAGGCTTCGGCTTCTCTGCGTTTAGATTTCAGATGAAGGTTCAGTCAGACTATTGAATGTCCCTCCAATTATAAATGTTGACACAACTATCATGCAAATATGATGTACATAGACCCACGGGCTCAGTAAGTAGATGTGGTATTTGCTAATTTTGCTATATATTTAGCATCTGAGTTAAGTTATGAACCAGATTTTACTACGGGGTAACATTAAAATGAGATATGTTAGGAAGATCAGGAAGAACACAAATAGCAAATTCCAGTTCTTTGACACTGAAGAGTATGTATGGAGCTCTGAAAAGAGTGTCTCAGCTTACCCCCAATCCACACACTTTTGAAAGTTAATGATTGAAAAGACCAATGTGAGAATTTATTAAAATATCTGTTATTATGTCTTATTTATTTTCTACTCTCTATTCCCTTCACAGAATCATGCTGCTTGCTGTGGCAATATTATCACTCTATTCAGTTCACCTCTTACTAAAGACGTCGAAAGAAGGAGGTACGCTACCCATTCATCAAGTCTAAAATGTTCTGTTTTGATTCTCATTAAAGGGTATGTCAGTCTATAGCTCTGTAACTATAGGATGATTTTGGTCAATTTCACATATTTCATTTTCTTCTGACCCCCAAGACATGGTTTCTCAATGTTTTTAGTTACTTGAGCAACTGAGAGGAATAAAAGTCAACTGGCTCAAGTAGAAGCCAAATAGATAAAGAGATTTTTGGTGAATAATGCAAATAAGAGTTTCAGCTTGCTGCATGGAGCTCACATGAATGTAGCCACTGCTTCTTATTGAGAATATTTTAACATGTTTTGAATTGGTTTTTGAGATTGGGCCTTTTGAGTTTATAATTTCTACATGGTGCTTATTCACATGTGGGACGCCGGTGTAGAATTATATTACCGAAATATTTTAGTCATTAAGACACTGTTTTTTAACAAGGTTATTTTATCTTTGATTGTAGGGTCTTTAATTTATGAAAAATTAGGGGAAAAAGCATTTGGATGGCCTGGAAAAATGGGAGCTTTTACTTCCATTATAATGCAGAACATTGGAGGTAAGGGGATATAGCTTTCAATAGGCTACTTCAACTTTCTAAAGAATGTTTAATATATAAGAAAACTCTTACAGCAACATACAGCACTTTAAATACAGAAAAATAGCTGCTTTGTAGTTTTTGAATTAAAAACATAAGTTTTTAAAAATAGACTCACGGTTCCTCTTTAGTTAAAAATAGCAATATGTAAGAATGAAATACTATTTAAAACCCTACTCACTGAATTCTAGAATTGAAATATAGAGTAAAAGCTTCCTTGAAATCTGGGTGTCAGCCTAAATTTTTCCCTCTCTCCAACCCTGAACATCCAGTCAAATACCAAGCAGCTCCTATTCATTCTATTTCTTACTGAACCTCTTCAGTCTTTCCTCTCATTCTGTTCTCACTGCCATGGTGGTCACCTGAGCCTAAGCTTCCCCTGCTCCCATCTCTAACTCATTCTTCAGATTAACCTTCTCACATTCAAATCTGCTTTTGCTTCTCCTGTGCATAAGATTCTTCCTCTGCCTACCTTTCTGATACCCTCCTTACCCACCTCATATCTATCTACTAATATCTATATCTCTGCTTCTCTATCAACCCCCTATGTGCCCCGTGTCATTCCATAACACACTATCTTCAGTGCCCCCGTTCCTGTAGCCCTCTATCCTAACACACACAAGCACACAATGATGCAGATCCGTTGTCTCCTTGCTCTCTTCCCGTCATCTAGCACTTCTCCTAGTTCCTCTGGGCTCCTTTAGCCCTCTTTGTAGGTATCTTGTCTGTCACTATTTTTAAAAGGTACTTTAAAACCCTTGCACAGATAACAGAATTGTGGATTCTGATGCATTGTGGATTCTGAATTTGAGTCTTTTTCTGTCACTATCTGTGACCTTGGGAAAATCACTTTACTCCTCCGAGTCTAATTTGCCATCTATGAAAATGAGAGCAATGTTCCACACAATTGCAAGGATGAAATAAGACAGCATACAGCACACAATGTGGGTTCAGTGCATGCTTCCTTCCTGCCTGGTTCTCAATGCAATATCCATGTCTCTGGAGCCCTTCTGATTATTTTTTTCAATGAGCATTATTATAATTTTAAGATAAATAAATGCTAACTGTGA
This sequence comes from Desmodus rotundus, assembly GCF_022682495.2. Lineage (NCBI taxonomy): Eukaryota > Metazoa > Chordata > Mammalia > Chiroptera > Phyllostomidae > Desmodus > Desmodus rotundus. The sequence goes on from NC_071389.1 coordinate 156,205,835, forward strand.
AAACTAAAACATTGCATAAAATATAAATGACAAAGAAATGTTAATGTAAGTCACCCTTAGAAATAGTAACTCCAGGTTTTTCTCTATGCCAAAGTTAACAAATATATTGTTTCTGTTAAAATTGGATCTTTTTATAATACTAGCTTGCAGTTTGCTTTTTTAATTTAACAATATGCCTCAAATATATTCGCATATTATTCTTCTCAATGACTTTTGAGTTTTCCATTGTGCAAATACAGCACATTTAGTTTACTTAACCCTTTACTGACGAGCAGCGGGACCGTTGCCAGTGTTTCACAATAACAAACAATGCTGCAGCAAATAAACTCGCACAGAGGTCTGGAAAATAGGTAACCTTTTCTGATAAACAAAATCTCACTGGAGTCATCTAGGATGTCAGGGTGCAACAATTCGTTATAACCTTTACCTAACTATACCTGCTCCTGGTCCTGGATAGTTGTGAAGCAGAGTCAGGCTAGTAGTTAAGCAGATAAAATCCAAAGATATATTGATTTGTATTTGTTTCTTCCCATATTTTTATATATCAGGACTACAGTCCTGGGCAGAATTTGGCAATAATGCCAGGATTGCTCCATTCATTTTACTTGTCTGGGGTCATGAGCCTTTAAGCGCACCCCCTCTCACCTTCCTGTCCTCCCCCAAGTAGACTGCTCTGCATTGGGTTCAAATTTTCAGCCTTATCAAGATTTAAAGTACTGAGGATTTCATAGGATCACCTCATAGTTGATCTGTGTTACCTGTTGGGACAACTGAAATAACCACGCACATATTTAGCCCTGAACCCGACAGGCCGAGTGGCAATAGCAATAACTGTCTGTTGCTCGAAGTTCAGCTGCTATTGTGCTTCTAAATAACAGAATGAACTTTAAAGTGGTCTCTCCATCAAGCCACACACATGAAAGGAAGTGTGGCTTTCAGGGAGTAAGACACACTTTTACATTGTCCCTGACAATGCTCTCACTTTGGTTACTCTACATGGTCAGTGGTTATTTTGCCCGAAGGGAAATCACTTGTATTTCTGTATTTAGCAACTCCACGTTTAGAACATTCAATTTTCTCAGTCCCCTGAAACCGAACATTTACCATGGATGTTTCAACACTGGCAGAATAATGTTGACATTACCCAGACAGGTCTGGGTCATTCTGAATTTTTAAGGACCAAACACATTAACAGTGGTAACATCACTGAAAGTCAGCAATAATAGCTGTCTAAAATTGCATGGTGCCTCACAGAGCCAGTTAATCAGAAATATCTCCTCTGTTCACGCTCTGTAAGATTTAGCTGCGGCCAAGGTCTTTGTAAAGATTAACCAAGTAATGTTTGCAGAAGATACATCAGATGCTGTAAGAATCATCCCACTTCCCAATAGAGAAGAAGCCACTGACCCCAAATCAGGAAACTTGTATTTTGCACGTGGACTGTCATTTTCAAGCTATGTGATCTTGGACATATGTGGTCATGTAAGCTTTATATCCTCAGCTGTGGAATGAAGATAATTAACATATATCTTGCTGTTTAAACGGAGTAATGTGCAGAACTGTAGAATATGGGGAATTATTATCACCATTATTACTTTTGTTTGAGATTAAGGAAATAGCTTAATAGTCATTAATATTAATAGTTTGATCTACAACTATCTGCTTTAAAATGTCTGTTAGCAAAAACTCGCCAGAAGGATGGAGCACATACACTTAATGCTGCCAACGCAAAACTTGTCAGTTTATTTTTAACTGAGCCTTTTGACTGTGTGTCAAATACCAAATCAGTATTAGACTTCACTGAATGGGAAAGGGATGCTGCAGAAATCCCTACAATTGCTGGCAAAACTGTCTATTGTGCACATATATACATATACATATTTCCAGGGTTTGGGTTTACAGATTCCATCAGGTTTTCACAGGAGTACATGATCACACATATATCACTTACCTAGATGCTCAAGAAATGTTGCCATTTTGTCTAACTTCTAATATGGGCAAAGGGAAACCAGGATGTAGAGGAGGAAAACACTTTACTGACAAAGTGGGGAGAAGCTATCCTCTCCTGTATTCTCACCGGTCCCGTAGGACTCCACTTTAGATAATTGTGGCCCGAGACTTTGCGGGCCCCTTAGGGAGGATACGGAGACCTAGACTGGCACCCAGCTGGGGACAGCCAGAGTGACACGTAGTGCTTCAGCCCTGCTTCGCCCTGCCATTCTGGCCTTCTCTCCTGGTCCAGGCCTTTTGTTGCCAGCCCCCTCTCAAATTGTACAGACACCGAAACAGGCACACTCAGAACAGTCCGTGATGACTCAGAACTAAAGAGAGGGAAACGTTCCAGGTACAGCTTCACTCAAAACCTCAGAGAGGAAGTTAACACAGAATCATCATTGATACGGTTAGTGAAGTTCCACGCGCCAGAGCCAGAGGCCCAAGTGTGTATTTTTGAAAAGAACTTGGAAGCAGTACAAAAGACAGAGTGGGTGACTTTCCATGCAGTTTGGTGGATTAAATGCTCATCTCACTGGAAGAATGTACATCCCAAGTGCAGGGATTTCTCACAACTCACATGTGCCTTTAGCGCCATGCACCCCACCAAGTTGTCGTGTTTTTCATTTCAGCAATGTCAAGCTACCTCTTTATCATTAAATATGAACTACCTGAAGTGATCAGAGCATTCATGGGACTTGAAGAAAATACCGGGTATGTCTTAGGTTCTCCCCGTAATGCCCAGTGACTCACTCTAGGCGGTCTTTTCCAATCCCAATATTCTGGTTGGCCTTTCTCTTCCAGAGAATGGTACCTCAACGGCAACTACCTCGTCATATTTGTGTCTGTGGGGATCATTCTTCCACTTTCTCTTCTTAAGAATTTAGGTAAAGTCATTTTTAAATTTTATTTTTATTTTACATTGTAATAGCAAGCTGATTGTAGATGCCATATTAACCTTCCAGAATTTCTCTGCTAACTCCTAGGTTACCTTGGCTATACCAGTGGATTTTCTCTTACCTGCATGGTGTTTTTTGTCAGTGTGGTAAGTGATTGATTGACGTGATTCTTGTAGCTTGGGGAGTATGAGACCCATTCAGTGCCTGAATTAGTGTTCTCTTTTTTGTTCAAGCAGCTCACTAGCATGAAAGAGTTTTTGCATTATAATTTTTTTTGTATTCTAATTAGGAATGAGAAAAGAACAGTCATGAGTTTAAAAATAGTTGAATTAGAATGTCAAGACCATTGCTAATAGCATGACTTAGGCACACAATATGTATTTGGACAAAAAGAACACTTCAAGCAGGAACATGACAATAACTCAGCACTTAGAAAGGTGGAGAAGGAAGATGGTACGAGTCCCAGGAGAGAAATGAGTAGGCTACAGAATCAGCCACATCCGCGCACATCAGCCATCTTCTCTTACACATTCTGCCCATGAAGAGAGGGCACCCACAGTGGGATTAACACAGAAGTCTCTCCTCACCTCCCTCCAATCCCCACCAAAAGAGACTGGGGGGGGTGCCCTCATAATAACATGGCTGCCAAATTTTATACAGCATTTCTCCAAAGAGATAAAGGGGAAGAGGAGAATTTTTAATAACCCGTATTATTGTTAGTTTGAAGTAATAAAAGATGTGAAATAGAGCAAGGAAATGATCCTCTTTCTCATGGAAGGGTATGCAAGAGGCTTAAGGTGATTCATGCAAAATACTGTCCCATTGACTCAAAGAGGAGGGCTGCCAACCGCAGTTCCAACTCTCCTTAGGACAGAGGCTAGAGGGAGTCTCCATCGTCCATTAGGCTAAATGGAATCCTCAGCAGAGGCTCCTCACCGTCACCCTGTAAGGCATGGATTTTCATTTCATCGTTTTCCTCAAAAGGCTAACATTTTTTAAATGACTGTGTCTAGGTGATTTACAAGAAATTTCAAATACCCTGCCCTCTGCCCATTCTGGATCACAATGTTGGAAATCTGACATTCAACGATACACTTCCAATGCACATGGCCATGTTTCCCAACCACTCGGACAGCAGTGGTGTGAACTTCATGATGGATTACACCCACCCGAATCCTACAGGGCTAGATGAGCACCAGGCCGAGAGCTCTCTTCATGGCAGTGGAGTAGAGTATGAAGCACACAGTGACAAGTGTCAACCCAAATACTTTGTTTTCAACTCCCGGGTAAGTGTGAGGCCTGGGCCTCTGACAAGCCTAGCAATGTGGCCTCTGAGTTTTTATTTCATTAGCTGAAATGGTCTGGGATTGCCATCTGCGTTGGAATGCTAAACATGCGGTGTTGTCTTTGTTTTGCAGACGGCCTATGCAATTCCTATCCTAGCATTTGCTTTTGTATGCCACCCTGAGGTCCTTCCCATCTACAGTGAACTGAAAGAGTAAGACAGCCATCCTTTTAGCATTCTAATTCGCTTTGAAAATGGGCTTTTATGTTCAAAGGTGCTCTACCCAGAAGCAAGGTTTATAGCTTTCTCTTCAGAGAAAGTTTGTGTTCCAGCCACTCTTCAGTAATGTGCTTTAACCAAAAAGGTGTGAATTAGACCCCTCACTGCACTACCCTGTCTGCTTCCTTCTCTTCTGTTCCTCCATCCTAACAGTCCAGGGGAGGTAGGAGCCAATGGCTATAAGGATTTGGGCAGGCAAGGAGAATTTGAATTTTGAATTTTGATGGAAGGAAGTGATGTCACCTGAACTGGAAATTACCACACTCAGGAAAACCAAAAATTATGACTAGGGAGACTTTACTAAGCCACTGATATCACCTATGGTCAGTCCCTAATCCTTGTCTAAAAGACATTCACCACAAAGATGTGCCAATATCTTTGGCCTTCATGGTCTTATCTGTACAATGGAGACACGGGCTAGGCAATCTCATTTCTCCCAGCTGACATTCCATGAATCGTTAATAGCCTTTTCCCTTTGAGGGAGCTGGCAGCTACTAGAGGGTGAGTTGGGTATGAGCCCACTATAGAAACTTCCCTCTCTACCTTTGAGGGACAACGTCATATAATAATTTTCAATTTCTTTATCCTAGACAACAGCAATATCCGTCTTCGTTTTTACCAAATAACAATAACTTTCCCCATAAATTCTAATTTACCTCATAAGAAATTTTTGGAATTTTTAAGTACTTTGATGTCTTTAATTTACTTGGAAAATCATATGTAGCAGTTACTTTAGAGGCCTGGCAATTGAATTTTAGCCACTGGGCACCTTCTAGAATGGTTTCTAGAAGTTGTCCACGTAAAAATTTCAAGCATCCTGGTGATAATATCAGAACTCCTGGAAGTAGGGCTTTGCTGGTTCTAGTAGGTACTTGTCCTCATTTAACCCACCTCACTGTGAAATATTAAGACTTTCATGATAATTACATTCCTAAATACTCAGTAGACAAGCTTACTTATCAACACAAAATAAACTGGTCTTCTTCTTGGAAAATAGAAGACTGAAGGAGTAATGTTTTAGAAAAATGGAAAGAAACTCTTCACAACTCCCTAAGACAAATTGAAATAAGCTGTGTTTCTGCACCAGAAATGAGGGTTTATAATGAGTAGCACAAACATACATTCTTTCATTATTGCCTTAGTTTAATTGTAAACAGCGATCTGTTCATAAATTTAAAGAAAACCTCACCGTTCTTTTCCTTTTCAGTCGGTCTCAGAAGAAGATGCAAACGGTGTCAAATATTTCCATCACAGGGATGCTCATCATGTACCTGCTTGCCGCCCTCTTTGGTTACCTAACTTTTTATGGTAGGTCACTTTGCCAAAGTAATTTTCTTTCTGCAAATCCTAGTTGGACTGATCATTAACCCAGGAAGGTATCATTTTTTTGGTTACCCTCCCAAGCAGCAGGGACTGTAGACACAAGTACTTAGTTAGCATGAGATGTTACTCATGCTAACACTTGACCTAAGAAAATGGGATCTGAACCAGCTTGGCTAACAGGTTACAACAATTTGAAAATCCATACATATTGTATTTAAAAGATTCCTCAAATTTAATTATTTTCCTGCTGGGATAGATGATATTTCTTTGGCTTGACTCCCTAGTCCATCGCAGGCTGGAAGCAATGAGAGTGAATCCAATTGCATGTTGAAAACTACCAAGCAAACGGCAGAAAAAAATACAACATTGCTGAGTTGGAGCCTGCTTCTTAGTTACCAGTCAAGTTGAATTTGAGGGCTTGGAACATTAGGCTTTTTTTTTTTTTTTTTTTTGCTTATCCCATTCTATTTTGTTATAGTGAATGGTTTCCTAAAGAAAGAAAACTACATGACAGAATTCCCTTCAATCTGGGAATGTTCTATCAAAACAAAATGTGACTATGGCCACATTAGATAATACCTAAAACATTTCCTTTATGCATCTTAGCAGGACACAAAAGGGAGTAGGACTGCTACTCCCTTCCAGGAAGCATGACTGCTACTCCCTTCCAGGAAGCATGGCCTCATAGACAAATTCCAGGGAGTTGGACGTGGAGCTGCTGGCATTTGTTCACACTAATGATGTGACCAACATATTATATTTTCTTGTATAAACTTAACTTTTTACGTTTCTCCGAATGACTTGAAAACTTATATTGATTGCAAGACAAGTTGGGGAGGAAAAGACTGGGGGAGAGGGATCATCATGTGCTTGAGTTTTATTCTGTTTGACTAATATTTGGCTATTAACCAAGTACTTGCTTTACATTGGGCATTAACTCCTTGCTGGTTGTGAGTTAATGAAAGTCAGGTCAATACATTTGAAGGTATTTTTTTATCCACCTGTGTCTGATTTTTGAGGGGGGTAGTGGGAAAAGCAGACTACATTTGATTCTATCAGCATCTCTTTGTACCTGAAATTCTGAATGAATGTGTTTTCCGGGAGGGCAGCTTCTTAATCTTAGAGCAATATTCACTTGGAGACTTTGTAAAAATCATACTAACTCATCCTTGCATGTGGCTTATACTGACTCTGAGTTTCATAAGACAAGCAAGAACTTGAAGAAGCCCAAACGTACCTCTGTGTCAGTGTTGTCATGGAGTCATAGCTGTTGAGCTTGAGAAAATGTTAGAGATCATTTCTCCTAGGGTTTTCCTACTGCATTAGGAGAAGCTGCCTCAAGGCTGCCTGGGTAGGTGGGGACAGAAGAGGGGGTGACAGGATGTGAGGGTCAGTTGGTGGGGCTTGGGCTTTTTGTGCCCTTCAACCAGAGCACCTCAGTCTATCATCTGTTTTGTGATGCTTCTGTAGAGCAGAGATAGATTTATCACCATGCAAACATGCAAATGAGCTAGAGAAGCCCCTCGGCAATTTCATATCAGCTTCTGCGACTTACAAGCTGCAGGACCCCTTTGTTCAATGGTCATACAGCTAATAAGCTCAGACACATAGAGAAAACAGAAGTGTCTGGATTCCCAGACATGGGTTTTTTCTACAATACTATGTTCCCTCTATAGAATATTGACACAGGTAATCAGGAACGACTTGACAGCACCACATGAACTCTTTCTATTCTTCCTCTTTGTAGGAGAAGTTGAAGATGAATTACTTCATGCTTACATCAAAGTGTATACCTTTGACACCCCTCTACTCATGGTTCGCCTGGCAGTCCTTGTGGCAGTAATGCTAACTGTGCCCATCGTCCTGTTCCCAGTAAGTACATGGAGCTTTGAGGAAAGAATCCTGCTTGACTCCATAGATTAGTACGTATGTTCTGACTTGATATCGACTTAATTATAATGTGAGTTTGCAATTGCAATGCCGGCAGACATTTTTTTTTCTTTTATTTTTTTATTGTTGTTCAAGTACAGTTGTCTCCATTTTCTCCCCACAACTACTTGGAGCCACTTAAAATTGACTACTTAATATGTAAGTAGAGCAACTATTTTTTGTTGTTAAGTATTTTTGAAGTGTAGGGAAAAATCACAAAATTTATTTTCATTTATTTTCCAGCCTTATTGAGACTGAAATTTATTTTTAAATTCAAATTCAAAAATCATATCTTGAGCTTCTACTTGTGGATTAGTAGAAATGAGTGGGAGTTCATATAACTTCTTGAAAGCCAAAACCGCAATAACTTGCAAGTCATATTACATTTTCACCATAGTTTTGAAGGTATTCCATCTTTCCCCCAGTTTACTGTGCAACGATAACATCTAAAAGTCACCTTATGTAATTCCTTGAAGACTAATGAAAAGGGGATTCATGTTAAGTAAATTACATCCTAAAGCCAAACTTCTTGAAAATGTGATATTATCCATCATATATCTCTTCTCCTGCCCCCCAAATTGACACATGTCCTTAATGCATTGCCCCTCCTTGGCATTTGCCATTGACGTCAGTTGCTCTGGGATCACAGAGCAGGGCTGGTGGTGGAGATTTGGGCTGTGTGAGTTAAAACCACCACCTATGGATAAACATAGGTCTGTGCTCTCCTGCCAACTCTTCTCCTTTCATAAACACTGAATTTACTCATTCATTTTAGGGGAAAAAATAAGCGACACAGTAACCAGCACTGTCCTGTACGGAATGTTCCATACAGGGCCAAGCGTATGAGGACTACTCATATAATGACTCTGTGGTCACTTTAAATGCAGTTTGTGTCCTGAAATATTTTTTGGCACATTCCTTTTTCATGAGTGCATGAAATCAGATCCTTATTACTATGTTGGCTAATATTTACTGTTAAATAATGTCTTGCCTCTCATATATCTGAGAGTATTTTAAATGACATGCACACAGCTTTAGCCTAAAGTCGGCTCCTTGGTGGGTACAAGGATAACGTCTTTTAGGCAGAAGACAGCTGTAGACTAAAAGTGTATCATAGGGGCACGTTTCTAAGCCAACGACGTCACTGGGAAAAGAATATCAGAGCCCTTCTTTCTGTGCGTAAAGAGAGCACTAACTAAATTTTGGGACATCATAGAAACATCATTGTTCAATCAAAGCACTTTATAAAAGAAGGCTGGTGTGTGCTTCTGTGTTGCTTTATTCATAAACGCCGACTACAGTGCCGAGGTCTCAGGAGATGAACAGACTCGGCTTTGCTCACACAGCTAGTCGGCAGCAGTTGAACTAAAGCTGTGTGCCAGGAGTGACCCTGAGGGCTGGGTCATGACAATGGGAAGTACAAGTCAGCCTTTCACTTACTGATGACCTTTTCACCTTGACATTAACAACCCTGCCCTCCCCATAGGCATTCTCCCCTGTGTCACAGGTAAGGCACTGGCACAACTCTAAGCATCAGGGGTCGTAGTAGGTTGCATATACCCCCATTTGAAGTCCACTAGAACCAAAACTGGCCATTACAAACAAATTTCAGAAAAATAATTAACTGCTATCATCCTTCATTACCCAACCTTAGTTTTTATGAAACATTGTGCGTGCAACTCTGTTTTGCCCTCACAGTGTCACATCGAGATGATCTGTATACTTGTCCACATGTTCCTGGGCGGTAAGTCCCTGGAGGTTAGGGACATACACGGAGACTGGCGTAGGGTAGTCTCAGAAAAGTTCGCTAAGAAAAACAGTCTCCAAACGGTCTCCTGCCTTTTCTGGAGAAGTACAAACTCTCCTTTTCAGCAACAGCATCGACCGTTCTCCTTGCTGACATTCGTCACGAATCCCGGCTTGGATGAGGGTCTGGGCTGAACGAAGGGAGCCTCTGTGGGTGTGATGGATGGATGACAGGGAAGCGGGTCCAGTGTCCTTGTCACTTGTTCCCAGTGCCGCAAGGCTGCATTCAGACACTTTTCCCCCAAAGGGACAGAAAAGTTGTTAGCGGTGTTTCTATTCGTTTCTTATGGTCTCAGAGCCAAGGTTTCCCAGGTGTCAAGTGCTGAGTAACGCGTGGTTCTCCTGACAGGTTTCTCTGTATCAAGAGACTCTTGACCTGTAAGAAGTTTATTTACTTTATCTTGATGTCCCCACACTAATAATAAAACAAACAAGCAATAAAACCTACTGTGGATTAAAATATGTCAATTTTAGGGTTTTTTTTTCAGTATTATCCTCCTTTCAATATATACTTGGGATCTCTTTCCTAGAAGCCCAGGACGACAGAAGAAGGGTTCTGTTGCTGTGGGATGGTTGAAGGTTTTTCTTTTGATTAATCCATTTGTCATATTGTTTTCTCCCAGCAGGTTAGTTTTTTCCTTCTTAGTAAAAGGCACACAGTGACAGCTTGAAATGTTGGATGAACACATGAATAAGTGAAGTGAATTAAGACTCTGCTTTTTCACTAGCAATCCAGCATTTCTTTTCTCTTTCTCAGTAATGGAAGGGAGATGATATGAGGCAGCGGAGTCTACTATTGGACCACAACTCCTCCCCACGGACTAATCATGCCATGTTAGCCGTGCTTCCCTTTACGTAGCAAAATTCACACACACCATGAAAAGCAGAAAAACAAGTAATCCTAACAGGCTTATTGAGAACAGATGCTCAAGTTCCACCTGCCACAGCTTACAAAAAAGAGATCGTCTCAGATTCTCTGCTTTTATTTTATTTTACCATAGTACAGTTGTTCTTCTCAGGTATGTTGCCTTCAGATCTCCTGTTCTGAAGTGTCTGTAGGTATAGACATAGAAATATGGCAGATGTTGCTAGGAAAACTAGAATTGAATTGTGATCCATAGGTATTGTCCTAAGCAATCCTATAAAGTAATACTGTGATTTATTCCCTTTTGGTAGAAGTCAGACCTAAGGCTCCCCCTTTCTACCCTCTCACTGCGTTTCTGACTTTGACATTAGGTCCCCACATTACAACATAGCACCTCCAAAGAGGCTCTTGTTCAAAACACTTTCTCTAGAGCTGCACAGAACTTTTCTGGAGTCGTTCTGAGTCTGAAGCCATGGCTGTTGCTGGGGACTCCCCCCCACCCCCCACGGCATCTGACCTACATTTCCAGGTTCTTATCAGTTTGTGTCTGTGGAGGAAAGGGCACTTAGATAAGTGGAACAGCAGGCAGTGCTTTGTGGGTAATTGGCCAGAGTGACCTCTATCCTGATATAGGACAACAGAATTGCTGAGGATCTTTCGATCCCAGGTTCACTTCTCAAAGTTGCATTTTAACATGGAATGACCTGAAAGTTTCCTTCTATTTTTCCCCACCTCTGCCTACTATCACCAGCAGCCTGCTGTCTCCATGTTTGCCTGCTTGCCTTCTTCAGGAATGCATTGGCAGCTCTCTATAGCTCCGGTTCTGTTCAGGGTTTTGTTATTCCTTATTCACTAGGAGGAGCAAGCATCCACCATTTCTCCGACCATTATTCCTGTAAACTTTCTGCCTCCTACCTCACTGGCCTAAACCTTCGTGCTTCTGGGAACCATATGACTGTTAGAAACCTATATGTAGAATCCTAATGCAGAATCCTATACTCTACATATAGGATTGCCTCTAACTCGGCTTACTGAGTTAAAGGCATTATTTTACTAAAAGACTAAGAAGCACACAGATGTGACCTCTGCCTGAAAATAACCTATATTCTAGTTGTTTATTCTAGAAACTTAGCACTTTCAGACAAATAAATCCTTAGGCACTATGTATGCACCAGAGAAAGCTCATGTTAACCCTACTAATTAGACCAGTTGGACAATATTAAGCAAGCAGGAACTGTAGGACATAATGTAGAATTTATAGCCTGCTGGGAAAACAAATCAAGGCGTTTGCCTTCCTCGGTCCTTTTCACAATGGCTTTCATAATTTTCGCTAATCCAATTTTTAAAATCTGTTACAAAGTCTCCCTTAAACCATTTCCAGAGACTATCTGGTTTGCCATTCTGGAAATGAAATTGCCTTTTAAATCCGAACAGATGGCTTTAATTTTTGGTGGAGTGGAATGAACGGAATGTCACATTAGAAACTGCAAGCAATTCCGTTCGAAGTTTTTGTCATTCATACATGTGTTTCAAAATACTATATTTTACATTTTCTCTCTTTCAAGTAAATTCCCATCTCCATGCCACAAGAGACTTCAGAAGTAAGATTTTAAAGTGAAAATGAATCCCAGCACTTCTAAAAGTGTGAAGTCCCAGCTTCACTGAAGTGCTCACTTATTGAAAAGCCAATAGACTAATTCCACTAAGTCAAAAGTGTCTTCTAAACAATCCCAAAGATAAGATTATGTTCAACTTTGTTAAGCTGTTCGGACAGGACTGGCGCTCCCTCCCTTCACCCACAAGGACCTTTTTACCCGGTTACATCAGAGTAACTTGAGCTGCTGCTGCTGCAAAAGGAGCCTCTCTTGACCCTTCACCTACTTATTTCGGTTGTTAAAATAGGGCTGAAATCCGTCAAGGATCCTGAAGGGAAGAGAAAGATTCATTCTGCTTAATTTAATTCAACATTTATTGAGTGCCTGCTGTGTGCAAGACTGTAATCTAGAAACTCGGAGGAATGTTAACGTTATTAGTTGCTTGCTGTTTGTACGTTTATAATCTATAATTGGGGGTGGGGTGATAAAAGAGGAGAGAAAGAAAGGAGTAAACACAGAGTATTATATTTAAAAATATATATCATGTGGAAAAAAGTTAAGTACAATGCAAAATTAAGGAAAACGCAGATTTGTAAAAATTCCATTTGCAATCCCGAGCAAATCAATTCAGTGTTCACCCTTAATACGTGATCCAATCTGATGAGACATAATTAGAAATCAACAAGGGTTTTAATGTGTCTCTGAGTTATACCTCTTATATGATATTTTATCTTTTTCTGACTGAGATTATTTTTAAGAAAAAATTCTGAATGCTGAGGAAGTGAGCACAAGATAAATATATCAAGGAAAAATAACACATCAAAAATCAGCATCAAAGTTGCACAACAATATGAATTTATTTAATACCACTGAACTGTACACTTAAAAATGGTTACGATGGTGAATTCTATGTGTATTTTACCACAGTAAAAAAATTCTAAAGAAGGTCAGCATCAAGATCTTTTCTGGGAGAAACAAAGAAGATGCTGAACAGATTATTATGCTGAGTGAAACAAGCCAGTTGGAGAGCGACAAATACCATACGATCTCACTCTTATGTGAAATCTAATGAACAAAATAATCTAGCAAACAAAAATAGGAACAGAGGCATGGAACAGACTGTCAGCTGTCAGAGGCCGGTAGGGGACTGGAGGAAAAAAGGTGAAAGGATTAACCAAAAAACATATATACATACCACAGAGACACAGACAACAGTGTGGTAATAGCCAGAGGGAAAGGGGGCGGGGCGGAGGTGGAGGTGGGCAAAGATGGAGGGAAGTGAGGGTGGAAGGAGACTTTGCTTGGGGCGATGGGCGCACAGTGCGGGGTGCAGATGATGTTCTGTTGAGTTGTGCACTTGAAACCTGTATGGCTTTGTGAACCAATGCACCCAATACATTCAATCTAAAAAAAAGAAAATGTTCCAGAGCAATGAGAATATTTCAAATAATAAAGTTGAAAACAAAGCTGTGACCTTGCCTTTGAACTTTCTTGTTGCAGATTCGTACCTCAGTGACCACACTGTTATTTCCCAGAAGACCCTTCAGCTGGATAAGACATTTCCTGATTGCAGTCATGCTTCTTGCACTTAATAACGTTTTGGTCATCCTTGTGCCAACTATAAAATACATCTTTGGATTCATAGGTAAGTCAGAAAGGCTTTGTTTTTCTATCTATTTTTTTAAGTTTTATTTTTCAATTACAGTTCACATTCGATATTACTTTGTATTAGTTTCAGGTGGACAGCATAGTGGTTGGACAATCATACACTTTACAAAGTGGTTTCCCAGTATTTCCAGTCCTCACCTGGCACCACACACAGTTATTACAATATTACTGACTGTATTCCCTATGCTGTATTTTACAACCCTGTGACTGTTCTGTAACTATCAATTCGTGCTTCTTAATCCCTTCACCTTTTTATTTAGTTGACTCAAGCTCCTTAAATGGCACACAGGGAGCCTCTGCTGGGAGGTCAAGGATCCCCGTTGGTCTCAGGCTCACAGGATTCCTAGCAGTCCAGTGGGACTCCAGGTGTCACCTTCCCTCCCTCCCAGGTGACACTGGAAGTTATTCACAAGATCAGAAAATGTTAGTGCCAAAAGCTACCTTATAGGTCATCTAGTCCTTTTCAGACAAACGAGGAAACTGAGCCCCATGAAGTCAAGTCCTATACCTTGGACCCAGGATTTGCATTTAGGTCTTAACTCTGCATCAGAAAGTAAGGAAGATAGATTTTACCTACGGGATGCTCTCTCAGGTCTGTGAGCATTAGCTGAGCAGTAAGGGTATCTTTGGAGGAGGATAAGACTGATTTTGTAAAGCATATTATTTCCCTTTACTGTGTGGCCTGTTAACATAGTTAATTTCTTTATTCTGCTGATTTGAAGGGTTACTCCAATTTAAAATACAGTACCATATAAAACTTCTAAAACTTAGGTGTAAGCCAATTGAAAAGTCAGAAGTAGATAGGAAGGGTGTGTGATGAGTTCAGTCTCCTTCATAGGTGTTGACAGTATTACTAATTTCCTGTACATGTGTGACAACCAGTTGTTTTATTATCAATTATAGCTTATGCATACTTAGTATGCAGCTATGATGTTAGGTAGATTTTAATTTTCTTTATGAACCTATCTATCTCCTTTGAATAAGCAACCAAGGGGATTGTATGGTGCTTTCAGTGTTAAGATGAGGGTAGCTTTGGACGTGGTGTGTTCGAAGTTCATGCCTTCGGTCACTGCCGAGCTGCGCCAGACCTTCTCTGTAAGCCACTGACCTGCCCCGTGTTTCTCTCCTCAGGCGCTTCTTCTGCCACTATGCTGATTTTCATCCTCCCAGCAGCTTTTTATCTTAAACTCGTCAAGAAAGAACCTCTTCGGTCACCCCAGAAGGTTGGGGTAAGTAAGGCTTGCAATTTCCTCCATTATAAGTAATTCTTTAACAACTTAGAATAAACCAGAAAATACACATTGTTAAAAAAAATGAGTTGATGAACAAGAATGAAAAATTAAAGATGAGCTGGAGAGAAAGGGGGGAGGACTTCTGGTACCCAGAAGATTCCTGGATTTCTTCTGGTCAAATGTCAAGTATCTTGTGTTGAGTTCTCCCCACCTGTCAGAGGCTAATGGAGTTTTCCCGCCGGCGACATGTACACCAGTTTCCACCACTCGGCCACTGCTGCGCCATCTACAGGGAACTGCGCAGGAAGGAATTAGTCTCCCTGGCAGCGCTATGAAATAATTCAAACACTTGGGCCATATTCACTGTGTTTGTAAGGCCAAAAGAAAAGATGTTGCTCTTGTTTCCCCTCCACAGTTACCTGTCATTCTCTGGTGTGGACTGAGGTCCAGAATGGAAGCATTTGGTTTCCAGTTAACCTCTTTAGATATAAAATGTAGTTTCATTAAACTACAGAGTACGTATTTCCTTTCCATAATAAAACTATAGAAATATATACTAGAAATAATTGTTTTTCCAATAATTGAATATTATCAGTGACTGCTTAACCAGGTTTTATATTAAGGCTTGGAAAGAATACCTCTGACTGCATTACCCTGAATTTTGCCTGGGAGTCATCCACCTGTCCAGTTGTTTAGGCACTGAGGACAGTTTGGCATCGAAAGCTCCCCCCTTCATCTCACCCCTAGGTTTCTACTCTATGTAGCCCATCCTTCTTGGACTTTTATAACAATGTGACCTTGGCAGGTTACTTGTCCTATTTGAGATACCCACTTGCAATTTTATCAGATGTAAAAGTGAGTAAAATTATATCCTAGATTCTTTCTACTGAAAAAAAAATTAGCGGCTGCTTCCTTCATATATAGAATTAGGAGGTTGACCTGTGCAGTACTATAGAAGGCTGCTTCTACTGTTCTAATTCTTAAACATTGTGTTCCACACACACACACATACACACTTTGTTCCCCCCCAAGGAATATGCAACATGTATTAGGATTTTATTTTTATTGGTTTTCTTTATAAATTTTGATTATATCAAACATGCTACTCTTTTATGACCTGCCCTTTTTCACCTGAAACATTGCGAGCTCTCCCCAGGTCATTAAATTGTTTTCTGTTACTTGATTTTTAATGTAACAGGAAACGGGTGTCACAGGGTATTCCATCATTTTTTTGTACCACATCAGTGAACCATTACTGTATTTTAAACTGTTGAGTTCAATCTCTCCAATGTATTTACCCACTTTCCCCTACTAGGGTTCTAAATTGGCTGAACTGCTAGGCATGGGTATCTGAGCTGTAGGAATAATACAATTGACTATGCAAATCGGAGCGCTGTTTGGCAAACAACGTGCTGTTTCTGGGCTCCCTCACAAGTTCTCTTTGCCTTGCAGGCTCTGATTTTCCTTGTGGTTGGCATCATCTTCATGAGTGGGAGCATGGCGCTCATTATAATTGACTGGATTTACAACCCCCCAAGTTCCAAGCATCACTAACCCAAAGAAAATTACCTTCTTTTTCTACTGGAAGTGGTTGCAAATTATGCTCCAAAAGACATATGAGTTATTTTGCCCTAAGGATTGGGATGTTAGTCATAGGAAATAACAAGAAGACTCTGAAGACGTTTACTAGCAGTATCACCAGGCACCTTCAGAAGAGGAAATCATCATTTTTGTCAAGAATGGTTGTTCATGTGTTTGAAATTTGTGGTGCACATTTCTACCCAGGTTTCGCAAGAGGCGAATAAGATGATGTATTTTTGCTGCTGTATAAGCAGAATACAGGTAGCTGAGTATCGTGGTCATTGGATAATCCGCTCCCCTGTCCCCTCCTCCTTCCCAAAGAACCAAGTACTTGTATTCTCAGAACATCAAACAAAATGCCCTGGTGGCAAAGCTATCACCAGTTAATGCCTTTCCCTAATCTTGCACCAAGTACTCTGGGTCTATTTAACAACAGAGGCAAAAGGCATGTCTTCTGAACTGTCCCAGTAAGGCACATGAATGATCAGACACCAGGCCAGAGTACCTTATGGTCAACAGTCAAAGAATATTTTGCCCACTTTGTTTGTGACTTTGAATTAGTGACTTCTTCATTTAGATATTTTCGTAAACGTAAGAGAGGGGTTTTATTTAAATTATAGAGCAACAACAAAAATAATGCTTATAACTAAACTGTCTGTTCTGGAGGCATTTGCTTTGTAATGTTATTCCTAGTCCTCTCGTTGTACTTTTATCATTGAACAATGCTCTCCCTCTCGTCTTCCATCCTCATTCAGAATTTTTAGAAGACCACAGTTCATGTGGAGGTGTACTACCCAGTATTGATACATTTGTATTTGGTAAATATTCAGTGCAGGAAACTGTGATTGCTATGTGTTTATGTATATAATCTTATTCTGTAGTCGTCGGAATTTTAGTGTATGGTACATTTGATTTTTATTTTTTACACGTGTAGTTTTTCTCTCATTACAGTCAAAACATTTATATTATTTGGGGTGGGGGCAGGGAATTAAGTTGATGGACTCAAAAATCCATTTGTATGTATCTGTCTATTGAGGATATTTTAACTTTGCCACCCAAGTTATATATAGTTCAGTAATGCTCTTCAATGTTTACAATAGCATCATAATCATTTACAAGAAAGTAAGTTCTTATTTGCAAAATAATTATTAATACTAATGTTCATTGAATTTAGCATATCTCAAATAGCATCTAGTTCATTGTATCTCACACAGGTATTTGCTGACATCCATTTGCCATTTAATATAATGTTGAGTGGTTCTCCACGGAAGCAAAAGTGCTAACACTACACAGAGAAGCAAACCGTTGTTCTTGCTCACTTCCTCGACATACAGGAAATTGAGTTTGCTACTTTTTTTCAAATCAGGAGCAAGAACATGTGTTATATATTTTACATGTTAGTAAAGTCAAGTATGAAATATAAGTATCTTACAAGTATGATAATACTAAATCACATTTCAATTGTTTGTCTGCAATGTGCTGTAAGAAAGTATGTATTTGTTTCATGTATTCTTTTCTAGGGGTGCAATATGTAAAATGGTGCACTTTTTATGAAAATTGAGCATTACTAGAAACTATCATAACTTTTAAGTTACTATTATTGGAAAAAAAAATTCACCAAATAGCATTTTAGGTATATTTTCCCTCATCTAAAGAGATAGCAAATGGAAAAGGTACTTTCTGAGTGTTAAAAAATGTTTAATCTGAATGTATTTAAATGTAAATATCAAAGATTAATCAAAAAATGGAAAACTGCAACATCTGTATATATTTTGAATGTGTCACATTTAAAATGACTGACTTGAAAACATCAGCATGTATAATTACATAAACATTCAAGAGAAGCACAACCGTGCCAAACAACAGAGCGCCACCGCTTTCTCGTGGCCACTGCAGGAGGAGCTCACGGACTGCGGGGCAGGCGTACGTACCCGTCTTGTACCAGCTAATTTAGCCCCATTTACGAACAGGTGAAAATTTTATTTTCTTATCTCATTTGTAAGATGGTTCAATGTATTGGGAGGCTTTTTTATTACAGAAAGTGTATATTAGTATATAATAAATGAACTTTTCAAATGATGTGATGTGATTTTCTTTCTATTGTTGAAGAATATGAATTATTTGTATAAGAAAACACTTTAAATCTACATATTGACTTTCCTAAATTGGTATGGGTTCTATTTTCATTGTTATTCTTGACATATAACTAACGTCTATAGCTGTCAAAAAAAAGTTGCCCTCTTATTCAGGCAAAATACACAGCTAACCTTCATCACCTTTATGTCATCACATATATACCTCCTAGAATAAATGTGGAAGAAATGAGTCTTTAGGGTTAATTGGAGAGAATTTATCTGAGGTGGAAAGAGGGATTCTTTTCACTAAAAGAATCATGAGATAGTAAATAAAAATGCGGAGGATTTGGGAGAAAGGAAAGCAACATATGAGTGTTGAGGATTGATAGAAGTGGACAATTAGTGGGATGATGGGTCATGTGGTAAGTGTGTGCTTAACTTTCCGAGATACTTTCACATAGTTCTCCAAAGTGATTCTACCATTTTCACTTTCCCCGGTAATACAAACAAGTTCCAGCTGCTCCACATTTGGCCTTGTATTTCATACTTTATACCCTTTCAAGTGAATGTGAAATGGTATCTCATTGTGATTTTCATTGTTATTCCCCCGATAACTAGTGTTGGCCACATCCATGTGTTCCATGCCCACTCATGTCTCCTTTTATACAGTGTGTGTGGATACTTTGTTCACTTTTAAAATTCAGTTGTCTTTTTATTGTGGATTTGTCAGAGTCCCTTATGTATTCTGGATATATGTCCTTTGTCGGACTGCAGATCTGCTTTCTCAGTACATGGCGTGCATGGCGCACCTATCCGTTTTCCTGAGGGCGCCTTAACCCCATCTGCCTGGGGCCAGGTCTTCATGGCTGGAAGGGCTGCCATCCCTGTCTCCCTAGGGTGAGATTAATCAGCATGGCGTTGTCATAAATAATGCTTAGATTTTCAAATTTGGAGGGAAGAGTCTTCTTTTTGGGTTGGTTTTGGGTTTTTCTTTTTTTTTTTTTTGGCCTCGTAGCTAGCTTATTAATATATGCTAATCTACCTCTTGTTTTGTACTGATATTTGATTTAAAATAACTTTTTCTAAATCACTTTGAATCCTGGTTGAGACCCAGTACTACACAGACAGGCCCAGGATAGGAAAAACCCATATTGGCTAGTTGCCATCTACTTTGATAGTTTTCACAGCCCTTGTTACAAACACATATAAGTGAAATGGGAGAAACTACTCCATTTGGTTCTTATGTACCACATTGGAAATTCTGCTGTCTTCTCTTGACTCTGCCTTTTGCTTCATGTGCAGAAACAGGAGGCACAGCCTTTGCTTCTGCAGCATGCACACTCGTGACTGTCTTTTCCCAATCAAAGTTTTGCATTAATTATTTAATGGACAGTATTTAAGAAACTGATTGAAAAAAGAAATAAGTTTAGGGTCTTTCTTCACATCACACATCAAAATGAAAAACTTCAACGTGAGAGTCAAAACATAGCCTGTGGACAGTCTAGGAAGAACTACTCGATAGCTGCCTTGGAAAGCAGACACCACGGAGCAAATCCCAAGAGCAGTGATGAATGCCCATAACTGCACACCAGTAACAAACAATCCTGTACCTTACAGAATAAGTAACTTTTCAAGACTAGCTACTACAAAAGAAGGGCAATGTATCTTTAATGTATGAAGAGATAGTAAAAATCAGTAAGGGAAACACTGAGAATCCAATAGTAGAATGGGTAATGGACATGACATCAGAAGAAAAGTGGTTGGTTAATGAGTATTTTCAAAGCTTGACCTCGCTATGAGTCAGACATCCAAGTGTGGGGACTGGCCACTCCCATTCCACGCTGGTGGCAGAAATCTTGGCTCAGTGTATCTGGACAGTATTCCTGCGATGCTCACAAAGGTCCCTAAAAATGTCTGTAGCAGGCAGAATGCCCCCACCCCACGAGGATGTTCACACCGGAATCCCTAGAACCTGAGAATGTGTTACCTTACATAGGATATTGGACTTCACCAATATAATTGAAGTACAAATCTTAAAATAGGGGGATTGTCCTGAATAATCTGAGAATTTTCTTCAGCTGAATTGAGAAAGATTCAAAGCATGAGAGTGACTCCACCCGCCATTACTGCCTTGAGGATGGAAGAGACTACATGGAAACTGTGAGAAGGAAATGAATTCTGCCAGCAAGTTAAGTGAGCCACGATGATTCTCCTCCTGAGCCTCCAAACGGGAGCCCAGGGCACCCATGCCCTCATTTATGGTTTGAGAAACCTAAGCAGATTAGTAGTGGGGTACAGCCAGTACCCTAAGCAGAGCACTGGCTGCTGAGCCAGTTGGACTTCTGACCATCAGATCTACTGGAGAGTGAAGAAGTGTTGTTTTAAGTGCTAGCAATAGGAAACTATGAAATAGAATGTTCATGTTCTTTGATCCACTCATTTCTTTTCTGAGACTCTAGTCTTAGGAAATAATCAGAAAAATGATTTGACTTTTATTCTTTCAACATATAACAGGTTACAACTTGGAAATACTTCAAATGTCCAAAATTGTGGAATGGTTAAATAAATTCTAGTATCTTCATTTCCTGGAATAAAATGTTTTTGAGTAATCGCTAATGAAATAAAAAACTATGGTGTAATACTAGGTGAAAAAAGAATAAATGTTTTCTTATCTCATTTCACATATTAAAAACGCATGGAACAGTAAAACAGGAACAGGAGAAAAGGAAATAGAACTAAAATGTTAAAAGTAGATGTCAGTCTTTATGTTGTATCTTTATGACGGGATGGATGTTAGTTGAGCCTATTATGGTAATCATCTCACCATACATGATCAAATCATTATGCTGTACACTTTAAGTGTATACAGTGATGTATGTCAATCATCTCCCAATAAAACTGAAAGGGGGAGGAGGTACTTACAGACGGCAAAACAATGAGTGATACGAGTTTTCATCTTCATACATTTCTGTTATTTCCTAAATTTTCTATAAAATTCCTTTAATAGTTAGAAAAAACTTTTAAGAAAGAGAAATTTCTTTCCACCAATTTATATTTTCTGGAAAAACACATAAAGCATGCTGCCCATGCCTACATATTTTTACATTTTCAGCTGGGTCTAAAGGCAGAACTGATGCAAGGGCAATTCACAATTAGGGGACAGTTGCTGGTGCCCGAAGCAGAGGATGAAAGGCAGGGACAGACCCTAGCCAGAGGGGCCGTGGAAAGAGAAAGGAATGACTGGTTCAGAAAACAGTGTAGCATAGCAGTTTTCAGCCTCGGCTCCTGATATGAGCAAGTCATTCAATTTTATTGAGCTTTAGTTTCTTCATTTTTGCTGGGATAATTTTTGTGTAATGCAACTACTAAGACCATTTAGCTGGAGATCATTGGAAATATCAGAAGGTCCTTACAACAGTCATATCTCTAGCACAAATGCTTAGCAATAGTCATAAAGAAGGGATCATCAGAGAGCTATAAAGAATACCTTACAGTAATGATTTTTGTAGATTGGTCCTGAAAGCGACTAGACAAGTCAAATGCTTCTGAGGAATACTCTGCCTTGCCACGCAGACTGAATAATTTAATAGATAAACGTTTGTTCAGTGAAGTCCGTCTGCCAGATACTTCCTTAGGCACAGGAACAGAGTAGTTCTTTCACAGTCTAGAGGCTGGGTCACGTATATGCAGACAGTCACAGTATAAAATGGAAAGTGCTACATTATACACCCAGGATTCAACAGCGCATCTAAAGGGAGTGCCCAAGTCAGCTTTGGGGAGAGATGAGTAGTCAGAGATCTCTGGCAGCAGATGCCTCCCGAGCTGAACCCTTAAGGACACAGCAGAGTTATCAGGCAAAGAGAGGGAGGAGCAGAGCGAGCAGCATGCACAGAAACGGGACTGCTCTTATTGCCCTTGTACCCCACACGCTCTCCCAAACACGGATATGCCTGTAACTTCCACGAACTCTACATTCGATTCCTTTCTCTGCTACAACAAATTACCACACACTTGAGGGCTTAAAAGAACACATTTTATTGTCCTACAACTAGCACCAGCAAGGATCAGCAGAAGCCCCAGCAGAGCCATATAAACCAGAAAGACCAAGTTAAACGCCAAATTCTTAAAATTAAACTGTGATTTAATTCTACAGCCACAAAGTAGACCAGGACCTGTGTGCCAAGCCTAGACAGAGTGACTGCTTGCAAAATAAAAGATGTAACTAGAACGTCTGACACAATGGAAAATTACCCATCATACCAAGAACCAAGAAAATTACAACTGGAGTGAGAAAAAGATAATCAATTGATGCCAACCCTGAGACAAATCAGATATTCAAATTAACTGATAAGGATTTTAAAGCAGCCATTATAAAAAGACCTCAATGATCAATTACAAATTTTCTTTAAATAAATAAAAAAATAGACCATGTCGGCAAAAAGCCTAAAGTTTTAGAAAAGAGCCAACTGAAAATTTAAAGAAAAATTCATTGGATGTCCTTAGTAGTAAAATGGAAATAACAGAGGGTAGAATCTGTGAGCTTGAATAAATATCAATAGAATTCACTTAATCTGGACAATAGAGAGGAGAGATTCTGGGGGACAGAAAGAGCAAGGGAAAGGGGAGAAAAAGGGCTGCGGGCCTGTGGGACAAAAGGTAAAAAGTCACGGTCCCAGAAGGAAAAGAAAAAAAGATTAGAACTAAAAGGCAATTTGAAGAAATAATGGCTGAAAACTTTCAAAATGTGGTGTAAGTCATCAAGCTACATATTTAAAGAACTTAGTGAATCTTAAATAAAATAAATCCAAAGGAATCTACACCAAGTAATATTCAAACAACTGAAAACTAAAGACAAGGAAAACATCCTAAGCATCCTAAGAAAAACAACACATTGCCTGTAGGGGACACTAACTCAAATGTCACAGGATTTCGTAGCGAAACATGTGGAGATGAGAAGGAAGTGGCACATTTTTCACGTGATGAGGAGAGAAAAGAACTGTCACTGAAAAGGTATATCCAGCAAAACTCTTCTTTAGGAATAAAGGGGAAATAACATTTCTAGAAAAAGAAAAACTGAAAGAATTGTTGCAGACCTATCCTTAAACATCGACTAAAGAAAAATCTTTGAACAGAAAGTAAATGATAAAGCATCAGGAAAGAAGAAAGAAACAAACAAAAAGTCCAGGAATATGGATACATACCATAGACTATCATTTCCTTCACGAGCTTTAGAAACACATTTCATGATTGAAGCAAATGTTAGATGCCATTTGATACTCAAGGCAACATTTTTTTATGGGAGGAAGGTAAAAAGGACTAAATAAAAGCAAGGTTTTCACAATTTGCTCAAGGTGGTAAAATATTGATAGCAATAGACTAAATCACTTACATGTGCTATAATACGCAGAGTAACCACTACAAAAACTTACGCACAGAGACACACTTAAAACACTTTATATAAATCAAGATGAATTTCTCAAAAATGTTTAAGTAACCCGCTGGAAGCTGAGAAATGAAAACCAGAAAAAAATTGAGAGAAAACAAATAATAGAAGGGCAGACTTAAGCAATAACACATCAATAATTACTTTGATGTAAAAGTGTAAGTATATCAGTTAAAAAACAGAGATTGGAAAATGAACAAAAATCATGACCCAACTCTAGGCTGACTGCAAGAAACTCACTTCAAATTCAATGACTTCGGTAGTTTGAAAGTAAAAGGGTAGAGAAGACAAACATGAAAAAAATAATAACAGAAAAACAGGAGTAGCCGTATTCCTATGTGCTAAAGTAGGCTTCGGAGAAAATTACTAGAGACAGAGATGCGTCCCTCTTTGGCCCACAGCAATGAAAGGATCAATCCAGCGGGAAGACATACTAATGTTAGATGTGCACGCACCAACCAGCACAACCCCAAAATACATGAAGCAAAAACAACAGAGCTGAAGATGAGTCCACACTTGTAGGTGCAGACTTCCACGCTCGTCTCTCAGAAGCTGACAGGATGACTAGACAGAAAATCAGCGAAGACATGGAGTATGTGAACAACATAATCAACAGTTTCTAACTGACATGTATGGAACACTCTACCACCACCGGCAGTATGCACGGGTTTTCAAGCACCCATGGAGCATTCATCCGGATGGACCACGTTCTGGGCCGTGAAACAAACCTCAACAAATTTAAGAGAATTGAAATCATACAGAGTATGTTTTCCGACTATAATGGAATCAACTAGAAATCAGTAGCAGAAAGACATGGAATTCAAACAACATACCTCTATATATTCCATGGGTCACAGAAAAAGGATGAAAAGAATTATCAAAGAAAAATTTTAAACACATAGACATGGATAAATATGGGGTAAAAAACCATATCACAATATGTCGGGTGCAGTTAATGTAGAGCTGACAGGTAAATTTATAGCACAAAACACTTACATTAGAAAAAGGAAAGGTCTCAGATCAATAATTTGAATTCCTACATGAAGTAACTAGAAAAAAAAGCCCCGACCAGTGTGGCTCAGTGGGCTGGGCATCGTCCCACAAAGTGAAAGGTCACTGGTTTGATTCCTGGTCGGGGCACACGCCTGGGTTGCAGCTTCAGTCCCCGGTCAGGGTGCATACAAAAGGCAGCCTATTGATGTCTCTCCCTCATATTGATGTTTCTCTCCCTCTCTTCCTCTCTCTCTAAAAACAAATAAGTAATTTTTTTAAGAAAAAGAAGAACAAAATAAACCCAAAGCAAGCAGACAAAATAGCTAATGAAGATAAAGAGCATATATCAATGAAACAGAAAATGGGAAAGCAACAGAAAAAAAATCAATAAAGTAATAGCTAGTTCTTTGGAAAACAATAAAATTGAAAAACCTCTAGCAAGACTGACACAAATAAAAAGAGAAAAGAAAGCATTGTGTCTCATTTTAATTAGCAGCAGTTTTCCTCTTCTAGCGGTATATAACATCATGGTTTATCTTAAAATAAAAAAATCTTACATTCAATAAAGTATGCTTTTGTAAAAAAAAAAAGACCTTAGCCTTCTGTGGTCGAAAGGATATGGGACTCATGTTTTTTAGGGTTCTGTGCACGGTAGTACAAAATGGTATGGTAACCATCACCATGTGCCACTCCGAGTCTAGGATGGAAGTGTGTGTGTGTGTGTGTGTGTGTGTGTGTGTTTTGGGGGTGGGATTGAGAAGCCAGGCCAGACCAAAGGAAGGTTACAGAAGATAACCAAATAAAACATGAACTCACTGCAATCTAATTTTTTCCAAATTCATCTGACTTTAGTTTAATTGATTAGCATAGAGTCTACTATGGAAAAAAATATATTATACCCATTTTACTGAAGGGACCTAGGGGCTCCAGGAACAGAGGAGTAATAGTGAAATTTCACCACACTGCAATTGGCCTCCTGATCTCTGAAGCTCCAAGCCTGGCCAGGGCAGCGTGCAGTTCTAGCAAGAGGCTCCTGGGCATCGATCTGTACTCTAAGACTGACGTTAAGTTTAAGTGTCACTAAGCTGGGGTTTTTCCACCAGCCCTGCAGGGAGAAAAACAGAAACCCAATTCTTCTCTGCTGAGCCTAACCCAGCTTCACCCGGCACAAGAGCATTTTGTGCTCCCAAGTTATTTGTGAATAAGTTACTTGAGATTAATTACTTTATAGTCCGCTGCCTGGTATTATCGCCTCAGAGGAAAACTTGACTGTTCGCCATAAAGTGATGGGCATATTTCTTCCATCATCGTCAGCTTTTTAACTTAAAATTTTGGAAACTCACCAAGTTTTACTTGGTGAATAAGAGGTTATCTAAACCTGGTGTGAAGCCCAAACCTCTGTTCCCAGAAGTATAATCAGCATTTCTTCCAGCTTATGCTAACTCAGCAATTTAAAGAGGGACAAAAATAGTTGCCATTTTGCTTTGCTCTCTTTTTCTAAAGGTACAAAACTTGGTCCTCCACTGATGGGTTGTTGGAAAGGGGGTAGCTGCTAGGATGACAGCAGTCCTCGCCTTGCTGTGCAAGAAAGTGAAAGGATAAGACAGACTATGCCATCAAAAATTATTTACCTATAAGGGATGCTTATCACATGAATAATTTCCTATTTAATAATGTTATGAAATGAAGTACTGCTTAGCAGAGGTTTATGAAGGACTTGGACTACTTATGTACTACTACTTATAGAATACGAGTTAACTAAATTAAATTATTTTACTTCCAACCCCAGCTCTACTGGTGGCAGAGTTACAGTCTGCGAACTGAGACTTGAAGGCCTGAAGGGCAGTTACTTCTCCCTGCCAGGCGACCTGGGAAAGCCCCTCCCTGTATCAAAGCCCTATCCACAGAAAACACAAATGAACTGAACTGGATCTTCCCTAGGGGCCCTCGGAGTCCACAAAGGAGCCTTCAGCTAGAGGAAAATTTATGAAGTGAAAGTTGGAAAATTGCTGGGTTCTTGTGATATTATTAAAATCTCCCTGAAAGACACAGTGGCCCACAGTTTGGACAGAATCTTGTGTTACGGCCGAGAGCCAGGATAGCCTTCCTGGTTTATACAGCTCCTCACACCCCAGTCCCACGTTTCTCTCATCAGTAACACACCCAGACTGCTGTGGACTGAATATCTGTATCACTGCCAAATTCATACGTTGAAACGCTAACTCTCAATTTGATGGTATTTGGAGGTAAAACCTTTGGGAGGTAATTAGGTTTAGATGACGTGTTTTGTATTGGTCTCAGCCTATCAAAACCAAAGTAGTGGCTGGACCAGCCTTTGCACTTCTTATTATGATTGCAAGATATCCTTCCTCAACAGCCATCAGGAAACTTTGAAGAGAATAAAGGTTTATAACTCACAGGACCTGGAAATTGCATAGCACACCTGGGGTCACACAGCAACATGGCAGGGAGAAGGGGGAGAGACAGAGAGACAGAGAGACAGAGAGAACATGGGCCTGGGGTTCTGCTTTTATTGGGGTCAAGGGAGTGGGACTGAGGTTTTGTGAGGTCACTCTCTATTGGTGAATTTAAAATGTAAGAGTGAGAATTTAAAGTGTTGGAAGAGAGAAAAAAAGCATTCCATGTGGACACTTATTGAAATCAACCAAGGTCTCTAAAACAAAGGATCTTCAATGGGGGAGGCGGCCTGGCTCTTGTGTGTCTGGCTGTGTGTTTAGTTGAGATAGCTGTCTTAGAAGTGGAACCTCTTTGAAATAGATGTCTCTGCAATCAAAGTTTTAAGTCAGCCACTTGTATTACAAAACAGAAATAAATAAAATAATTGTCAGGCCTTACACTACAGGAAGTCATGAGGATGACCTCGTACATCATAAAGAGATTAGTACCCTTAACAGAGGAGAAAGAGACACTTCCTAAATCCTCTCAAACATGCAACAGCTAGCCTCAGTGAGCCCCAGGCCCAGCACTAGCAACAGCCGGCTTAGATTCATAGCTTGGCTTCACCTGGGAATCTCCAAGTCCAGCACAAGTAGCAGCCATCTCAGATTGCTTTATAGCTTAGCCAGGGTGGCCCTGGGAAAAACACAGGTGGGGACTGACCTTGGCCTGCACCACCCAGGAAACCCTAGGGCCAGTGTACCCAGTAGACAGCTAAAGACCACAACAGAGCACCACCACCCTGCCCCCGCACAGCTGATCCTCCCCAGAGCGCAAAGGGTGGTGGTCAGTGGTCACAGCCACTCTTTTCAGCTGACTGGCCTGGGTGTATCCCTCCTATTGATCTTCCAACAGCAACCAAGGTTCAACTATAAGATGAGGGTGTACTCAGACCACATGAAGGGCACACCTCAAGTACCTAAGCATGGGTGATACGGGTGGCTGTGCCACTGGACCCTACAAGGATGTCTGCTACATGAGGCCACACTACTAAGTCATGGAGTCAAAGAAGCTCTACCTAATACATACAAACAAACACAGGGAGGCTGCCAAAATGAGGAGACACAGAACATGGACCAAATGAAAGAACAGATCAAAACTCCAGAAAAAGGGCTAAATGAAATGGAGATAAGCAATCTATCAGATGCGGAGTTCAAAACACTGCTTATAAGGATGCTCAAGGAACTTAGTGAGGACCTCAGCAGCATAAAAAAGACCCAGTCAGAAACAAAGGATACACTAATTGAAATAAAGAACAATTTACAGGGAAACAATAGATCGGATTAAGCCACAGATCAAATCAATGATTTGAAACATAAGGAAGCAAAAAACAATAAATCAGAACAGGAAGAAAAAAACCAAAAAAATGAGGATAGTGTAAGCAGCCTCTGGAACAACTTTAAGGGGTCCAACATTTGCATCATAGGGGTGCCAGAAGAAGAAGAGAAAGAGCAAGAAATTGGAAATCTATTTGAAAAAATAATGAAAGAAAACGTCCCTAGTTTGGTGGGGGACATAGACATGCAAGTTCAGGAAGCACAGAGTCCCAAACAAGATGGATGCAAAAAGCCCACTCCAAGACACATCATAATGAAAATGCCAAAGGTAAAAAATAAAGGGAGAATGTTAAAAGCAGCAAGAAAAAAAAGTTACCTACAAAAGAGCTCCCCTAAGACTGTCACCTGCTTTTTCAAAAGAAACTTTGCAGGCTAGAAGGGATTGGCAAGAAATATTCAAAGTCTTGAAAAGCAGGGACCCACAGCCAAGATTGCTCTACCCAGCAAAGCTCTCATTTAGAATCGAAGGGCAGATAAAGAGCTTCCCAGACAAGAAAAAAACTAAAGGCTCACCATCACCAAACCATTATTATGTGAAATGTCAAAGGAACTTATTTAAGAAACAGAAGATCAAAACTATGAACAATAGAATGGCAAAAATACATATCTGTCAACAATTGAATCTAAAAAACAAACTAAGCAAACAAGAACAGAAACAGAATCATGAATACAAAGAGTGTTTTGATGGTTGCCAGATGGGAGAGGGGTGTGGGGGAAAGGGTGAAGAGGTGAGGGGATTAAGAAGTACAAATAGGTGGTTACAGAACAGCCCTGGGGATGTGAAGTACAGCACAGGAAATGGAGTGGCCAAAGAAATTACACACATGACCCATGGACGTGAACCATGGGGGGGGGATTGCCTGAGGGAGTAGGGGAGTGCTGTAAGGAGAGGAGCACAGGGGGAAAGTCAGGACAACTGTAATAGCATAGTCAATAGAATATAATTTTTTTTAAAAAGAGGAGAAAGAGAGCAGGGCTCTTTCTCTCTTTCTTACATGTGAGAACCTAGCAAGGAGGCAGGCAGCCTTCTGTAAGCCAGGAAGAGGCCCCTTACCAGATACCAAATTTGCAGGCACCTTGACTTCTCAGCTTCCAGAAGCTGTGCAAAATACATGTCCACTGTTTCAGCCACCCAGCCAATGGTATTTTTGTTTAATCAGCTAGAGGCAAAACACACACACACACACACACACACATCCCTACCTTAATGTACCATGTACATATATACTTGTCACACAACACCCAAACATACACTTGCACATGTGCCACTTCCCCCCTGACCCACACACACACACACCACTCAGTACCATGGCCTTGACTCACACTCATCTTCTGTAACTCTCCAAGTGTGCTATGTTCTCTTTCACCTTGCAGGCCATGGTACATGCTGTTCCCTCTATATGAAACGCTTCTCTGTGACCCTCTTCATGTGGCTCATTCTTCTCCGTCCTGCAGTTCTCATCTTCGAAGGGTCTACCTCCAGAAAGCCTTTCTGACATCTGACATCCCCCTCCTCCTCCTACCCCATCTTGTTTAGGTCCAGTGAAGCACCACAGTTGTCTTGTACTAGCTTTCAAGATCTGCCAACCAATACAGAGCACCTCTTTATAACTCCATCAGTAACATCATGTCAATAGCTTGAAATTGGTTGGAGTTTTTAGACTGTGGAAATTGACCAACACTACAAATGAGGGGGAGGGGTATTTGTTTTGTTTTGTCTTCTTGGTAGAGCCAGTTTAACACTGACCAGCACACCACTGTTTAGATCCCTCTGTGGTCTTCCCACAGCCCCTTGTAATTTCCCTTTATTTGTACTTAACACATATCACTCTTGTTGTTTCCTTGTCTACATATCCCCCGAGACTATAAAGTCTGTGAGAGCAGACCCTGCCTGTCTTGTTCACTTCCGGTGCACCCAGTGTCTTGTACGGTGTCCAGCTACGTTGACCTCAACGTGTATGTTTGAATAGATGACTAGATGACTTCTTGTTGCCCCTCTCGTATTTGACATCTGACACGGCCAATAACTAACTGTGCCCAGAAAGCCGTGGGAAAGTGGTTACAGGACACTTCTGTTTCAGGTAACAATGGACACCTTTCAGAAGCTCAGAGCCGAGCTCTGGGCAGCATCTGTGACTGGAGAACTCAGTCCCTCCAGGGCGATATTACCCTTTCATGCCCAGCCAGCTTTTAAGAAGGTGGATGGGGTGAAGCACTTAGAAAACCATGAGGTGTGACTCTAAAGCAAAACTCTGAAAAGCACTCTCCCCTCTTGGTAATGCCTGAACTTGCCTTAAGAGAGATAAATCATTTCTTGTCACAATCTGAGAGAGACATAAAATGTAAACGTTCCATTAAAAGGGCTTATCTTGTTTCAAGTTCACAATTCAAGTAAAAGAATCCTGTAAAATCTTCTTCAAAGCTAACTTTGATGGAGATAAATGGGAGAATAAAGGAGCCAAGAGCTGGAGGATGTTAACTGCTTAAAACAGGGAAAGGAGAGTAGGTAGATCATCTCCAAAGATGGTCACCATAATTCCACCACCACTACCACGGCCCATGTGCTTGCCACGCCCCCCACCACGAGGGAAGCCCCCTTGAGTCTGGGCTGGCCTTGAGACTTTCTTGGACCTTGAACGTAGCTGAAAGGACCCAATGCCAGTTATGGGCACTTTGGAGACCTGGAAGCTTCTTCTTTCATAGTCTCTGTGTATTCTTCCAGACCTTTTTCTACATTTTTACATCATACATAAAAATATAATGTTGTTTTGTGTCATGTTTAAATGTAAGTTTATATGGGTATGACTATATCACATTTTCTTTAACTACTCAAGTAACAGTCATTTATCGTTTCTAATTTCTTCATTATTACAAAAATGCTGCAGTGAATTATGAAGACCTTAATTCATATCTTCCTATATACAGATGCAAATGTTTCCCTCTATACAAATAGTCTGTACATCTTTAATTTAATTGAAACAGCCACATTACTCTCCGAAATTACTGCAAAAATTTATTCTCTCACCAGTAGTATATGGGAGTACTCATTTTCCTACAATTTGATGACTCCTTGATAGTCTCATTATTTAATAATTGCCTCTATGTGAGGAAATACAGAATTTCATTATTTTAATTAGCATAAATCTGACTACATATCTAGTAATATGTTAATAACAATGGCTTCATCATTGGAAAGTTGTTTGCTCATATTCTTTGCTCATTTTTCTGTGAGAATGTCTCCTTTTTCCATGTTAATATGTATGATTATCAGTTTCTTATAGACATCGGGCTAACATGAATTCTAAATGACCTGAACAAAGTCTTCTGATATCAGATATCTCAGTACAGGAATTTAGTCACCTGATTTGATTAGAAGGGAGAACATATTTATAAAGCAAATCATAGTAATGAAAATATAGGGCAGAAAATCACATCAGCAAGACCCTTTTGAAATAAAATATTACTTTTTGAATAGTTTGTTCTGAGGTATTTAAAACTGTTAACGTTTTGTAAGGATAATTCTGCTCCCAGCTTAAAAATTTGAGTGTACTGTTTTTTAATAATCTTCCATCAAATGATAACATTAATACTTCCTAATTTTCATACATTAGTTAATTTATTTGGAATTTTGATATTTTATAACTTCTCCTTACCACTTAGTGTGATGTTATTCTCACGAATGAAGCTGTTGGCAATACCCAGGACTTTTTTTAAATTTAGCTTTTAGCAAGTTAGGTGACTGGGGATATAAAAAAGAAAAGTAGGTCAAAACAACGTCTTGTTGCTGCTTTCATCATGATTAATAGTAACCGTGTACATTTTCCACTCTTCACAGCACATTCACACATACAATATAACCAGAGAAGGAAGCGCATGGCTTCATGAACCACATGCAGAATCCCACGGGAAATTCATTTTCCGAACATTCTTTGACTCCTTGAAAGAATTTTGCAGGAACATGATGTACCAATCAAACTTGTACTGCTGAGCCCCTAAATGTGCCCCTCACCATCGAGACACCATCAGCATTTTGTCTAACCTTTTGGCACCGTGTCGTGCAGTCCCCAGACCCTTTAGGAACCCCAGAGATTCAAGTCCTCACCTTCTTCCTCCTCGGAAAACCTGCTGTTCAGATGGGACCTGGCAGCGGTCATTTTAGTGACAATTGAATTTAAACCCATTGTTTCCCTCTTCCTGAAGTATTTACATACAAAGCTTCTCTCAAACTAAGATTCAAAGCTCTGACTTTTTTTTTATTGGGGTAGAAAAAACATAACATAAAAAGTACCACCTGAACCATTTTTAAGTGTACAGCGTTAACTCAAAGTCCTGTCTTGTGGAACAAAGCTCTGGAACTTCATCATCTTGCAAAACTGAAACTCTGAACATGCTGAACAACTCCTCCCCCCAGCCCCACCGCCACCCCACACAGTCCCTGGCAACCACCACTCTACTTTCTGCTGGTAAGAGTTGGTTACTTTAGACACTTCATGTAAGTAGAACCATGCGGTATTTGTCATTTTGTGACTGGCTTACTGCACTCAGCATAATGTCCTTAAGGTTTATCCACGCTGTAACATATGACAGGATTTCCTTCAACATGAATTAATTAGAAAAAATGTTAAATTATAAAATTAGAGACACAATTAGAAACCAATGCGTGGAAGCATGTAGGAAGGGCTGTTTCACGGTCACCTTTATTGGCTATGAAGTCCAACAGTTCAAATTGGGCAAATCTTCTCTGGGATTAGAATAGTTGGTAAATTGATGTGTTTTAAAGCTCAAAATGGATGAACTACTTATTGCTTTCTTCTAAATGTCATAGAAAAAAGAAATCAAATTCTTAGAAGCACTAGACAACCAAAAAGCTGGCATTAGCAGACCAGGATATTAGGAATTTTTTTTTCCTTTTCATTGAATTTATTGGGGTGATGCAGGTTAATACTATTATACAGGTTTCAGGTGCACACAAGTACAGCACATCATCTGTGCACTGTATTGTGTGTTCACCACCCCCAGTCAAGTCTCCGTCCATCATCTTTTACAGCCCCACACCCTCCTCCACCTCCCTGCACAGTAATCACCACACTGTTGTCCACATCCGTGGGGAATTTCTGTATGACATAAAGCACAAGGGCTAAACTTGGATGTTGGCAAAACTCAACAGATTTTGGGAATCTGCTTTCCAGGCAATTGCCTGTAGCATTTGCCCCCAATCAAAAGTTCTAAGAATACCTCTCCAAATAATAGAGTTTACTTCTAAGCAATGCCAGCATGAGCCCTGGGGCTGGAGATGTAAACAGGGTAATATCCCAGGTCACTTCTGCTTTCACTGTGGACATGGATCTCCATACACAGACCAGAGGCTTCTCTGGCCTTCAGAAGAAGCCCCCCTATCACACAGGCCCACCTACTATAGAGCCAGGTCCCAATATTTGAGAAAAAAAGAATGGAATAAATCGAGGAATTATTTTCATGGGAAGCAAAATTAATGGAAGAAATGAAATAAATCCTAAAAAATTATTTAAAGAAATGTCTCCTGAGAATTCAAGAAAATCCTATCTATTAAATAAGAAAGTAGTACGAAATTCAAGCATGAGAACGGTAAATAATTCCTGAAAGTTAAAAATTGGGTTGCGGAAGTGCAAATTCGGTAGGAGGGTTGAACAGAAGAGTGGTGAGGACTGGAGGCTTCCTGAGCAACCTGGAAGCTTAAGATGAGGCCTTTTCCAAGAACACGAAAAAGGGGGGGAAGAGAACTATGAGAGGAAAGTTAGTAAACATGGAGCTATATCCAGAAATCTAATATTTACCCAATAAAACCAGAGAATAGAGAGCATGGAGGAAAAAGTAAAATCAAAGGAAAAAAGGGAGGAAATTTCCATATGCTGAAGAAAGACACGTGTTCACATTAAAAGGGCTCATCATGTGCTTTATGCAAATATTAAGAAACAATGCATTTTGAGGATTTTTATGGCTTCCAAGGATAAAAGAAAATGCCATAAACTTTCAAACACAGAGAGGGTGGAAGAAAAGGAAAATTAGGAGCTGGAATGAATCTGGCACCAGACTTCTGACTGGCAAGCGGAGAGGCTAGAAAGCTTTGGAGAAATAGCCTAAACACTCTGAGGGAAAAGCATTTGGAAACTTTTCCCAGTCAAATTACTATTCCAGTATGAAGGCAAAATGAAGATAATTTCAAACATGCATGCAATTTAGAAATTTTGCCACCCACAAACCTTCTGAAAATATTAGTCAAAATAAAAATGTAATCCAAGAAATGGAATAACATGGGATACAAGAAATAGAACAAGAGTGGAAGAAATAGAACAAGTAACCAGTAAAGCATATAACTAAAATACATAACTTCCTATCATGAAGCTGTAATATGTATTCCAACTGCTGAGCAAAAATTCCTCAAATAGAAAATGCAACTTAAAAACAATCTGGAACACTTGTTTAAGAAGAAGGAGAAGAGAGAGGAGAGGGAGGAGAGATAAAGGCGGGGAGTGGGAAAGGAGCAAAATGATGCCAATGGTCTTGTTTTGTATAATTTTAAGAGAAGGCTGGAGGGAGGGTACAGTGCTCAGCAGGGTACAGATTGGTGGGAAGGAGCCCAACCACACAACGTCCCTGGAATTTCCATTGAGTTCTTAATTCAATAAGCAGAAATCACAATTTATCAGAACTCCAGAAATCCTATAGGACAAGAGGAGATGCTACATATCCTGATGTGACTTTTTCCTGACCTCTTGTTTATTTATAAATATGGTAAGTTATCCATTAAGTTTAGTATCCAAATTTGGACATGCTTGAGAGTGAATGGGGCTATGAACTGGACAGATGCAGGAACAATATGCATAAGCCAGGACTATCCTAGAAAATGGGGATATATGGTCATCTTACCTGTAAGGTAGTCATCTGTCAGTCACACTTACTATGCTGGACAGAGAACCCTGTCAGGTTGGAGGAAACAGCTGGATCCTTTCTTGGCCACATATCCCTTACGTGTTTTCATCAGCATTGCTGAAGAATTCACATTACAAAGTAGGTACTTCCAGGTAAAAGGGTGGTTTGCAACCTTCAGGGTCTCTAAGTTCTTGACTTAAACTCTGCTAAAGGCTGTTCTTGATGAGAGCACCCACTCTGCCATCCTGTTTACTCCTGAAGGGGTTAAATCTGACAAACAAGGTGAGAAATTTGAGGTCTATTGCAACCCTTGTTTAAAATGGTCATTTCCTCACACTCAAAAGCTGAGAGGCAGAGGTTGTAAAACGCTCCTTTGAAGGGATTTAAGGGGTAAATTGCTATCTTGGTGGCTGAGAGCCCTGCACATAATACCCCCATATGGGCTGGTCATAACTCAGGAAAACATAAGGAAGCACGTGTAGATGAAAAGACCATCAAACAAATGTATTAAACACAACTGTGCTTGAAGTGCAGGAAAACAAAGGAGCTAATAGCTGTAAGGGCCCAGGTCAGCGGGAGTCGGGTCTCCCACTCAGAATCTGTCTCCGCATCCTGCAAGGCTTAAACATCTTTCCCGGCGAGGCTTTCCGGGGATGAGCTTCCCGGGATGTGGGACCTGAATGCATGTTCTGGTACATTCGCTCTGACTTGGGAGTGTTTATTCTCTGTGTACTACTTTCTTACTGTCTTTAAGGTACTTTTAAAAGAAACCCATACTTAGGTTATAATTAAATTGTCCCAAATACATTATGCATGTGATAAATAGGTGTGTAGTTCCCTTTCAAATTTTCCTGAGTTTTTCTGGAAAACCGGTATCCAGCCTTGTTAAGCAGAAGTACAAGTAAGTGTGAAACTGGGTGTTAAAAGAAATGCAAAATTGAGCATGTAAAACAACTGGGTTATTATTTTAAACTTTATTTAACCTTACTGTATTTTTTTACGTTACCTTTTAGTCCCCTTATATACCCCTCCCCCCTAGCAATCACCACACTGTTGTCCATGTCCATGAGTCCTTTTGCCTTTTTGCTCAATCCCTCTCCTGCTCCCCGTTCTCCCCCAACCCCAGAACTGTCATCCTGCTCTCCACCTATGAGTCTGTCCCCATTTCCCTTGTTAGTTCAGTTTGTTCACTAGATTCCACATATGAGTGAAATGATGGCATTTGTCTTTCTCTGTCATTTGTCATTTGGCTTATCTCACTTAGCATAATGTTCTCCAGGTCCACCCATACTGTCGCAAAGGGTAAAGTTTTGTTCTTTTTTATGGTGGAGTAGTATTCTGTTGTGTAAATGTCCCATAGTTGCTTTATCCACTTGTCTATTGATGGACACTTGGGCCACTTCCATATCTTGGCAATTGTAAATAATGCTACTTATGTTCTTTCAAATTAGTGTTTTGGGTTTCTTAGGATATATTCCTATAAGTGGGATCACAGAGTCAAAAGGCAGATCCATTTTTAATTATTCAAGGTATCTCCACACTGGTTTCCACAGTAGCTGCACCAGTCTGCATTCCCACCAAAGGTGCAAAAAGATTGCCTTTTCTCCACATCCTCGCCAGTTCTTATTGTTTTTTTTTTTGATTTATTGATGATAGACATTCTGACAGGTGTGAGATGATATCTCATTGTGGTTTTAATTTGCTTTTCTCTGATGGTTAGTGACATTGAGCATCTTTTCATATGTCTACTGGCCATCTGTATGTCCTCTTTGTAGAAGTGTCTATTGTGGTCCTTTGCCTATTTTTTAATTGGGTTGTTTGATGTTTTGGTGTTGAGTTTGTTAAGTACTTTATAAATTAGATATTAACCCCTTATCAGATGTATCAGCATATGTGACCTCCCATTCTGTGGTCTGTCTTTTTATTTTGTTGAGGATTTCTTTTGTTGTTTAAAACTTTTTAGTTTGATGTAGTCCCATTTGTTTACTTTTTCTTTTGTTTCCTTTGCTTGGGGAGATATTACCCATAAAATATTGCTACATGCAGTGTCCAAGATGTTGCTGCCTATGTTTTCTTCTATGATTTTTATGGTTTCGGGTGTAACATTTAAGTCTTTGATCCATTTTCAATTTATTGTTGTGTGTGGTATAAGAAGGTGATCTAGTTTCATTTTTCTGCATGTACCTGTCCAATTTTCCCAACAGCACTTATTGAATAAATTATCTATAGCTCATTGTATGTGCTTGCTTCCTCTGTTGAATATTAATTAACTATAAAGGTGTGGGTTTATTTCTGGGCTCTCTATTCTGTTTCATTGATCTATATGTCTGTTTTTATTCCATGTTGTTTTGGTTATATGGCCTTATAGTATAGTTTGATACTAGATAGTGCGATTCCACCAACTTTGTTCTTTCTCAGATTTCTGTGATTATTCAGGGTCTTTTGTGCTTTTATATAAATTTTTGAAATATTCATTCTAGTCCTGTGAAATATGTCATTGGAGTCTTGATAGGAATTGCATTGAATCTATAGATTGCTTTGGGTAGTATGGATATTTTAATGATGTTAATTCTTCCCATCCATGAACACGGTATGTGCTTCCACTTATTTGTATCTCCTTCAGTTTCTTTCTTCAGTGTCTTATAATTTTCTGAGCACAGGTCTTTTATATCCTTAGTTAGATTTATTCCTAGATATTTTATTCTTTTTGAAGCAATTGTGAATGGGATTGTTTTCTTAATTTCTCTTTCTGTTAGTTCATTATTGGCATATAAAAACTCAACAGGTTTCTGGATATTAATTTTGTATCCTGCCACTTTGCTGAATTCATTTACCAGTTCTAATACTTTCTTGGTGGAACCTTTGGGGTTGTCTATGTACAGTATCATGCCATCTGCAAATAAAGACAGTTTCACTTCTTCCTTTCCAATTTGGATGCCTTTTACTTCTTCTTGTCTGATCGCCACATCTAGGATTGCCAATACTATGTTGAATAAGAGAGGTAAAAACAGACAAGCCTGTCTTGTTCCTGATCTTAAAGAGAACGCTTGTAGTTTTTGCCCAATGAGTATGATGCGGGCAATGGGTTTGTCATATATGGCCTTTATCATGTTTAGGTATGTTCTCTTTATTCCCACTTTGTTGAGAGTTTTATCATAAATGAGTGATGGATTTTATCAAATACTTTTTCTGCATTTATTGATATGATCATGTGAATCTGTCTATTCAGATTATCTGATTCTTCCTTATTTAGTTTTGGAAGATTGTATGTTTCTAGGAATTTATCTATTTTGTCCAGGTTGTCCAGTTTGTTGGCATATAGTTGTTCACAATATTTTCTTACAATCCTTTGTGTTTCTTTCGTGTGATTTGTTATTTCTCCTCTTTCATTTCTGATTTTATTTATTTGGGTCCTCTCTCTTTTTTTCTTGATGAGTCTGGTTCAAGGTTTATCAATCTTGTTTATCCTTTCAAAGAATCAGCTCTTGAATTCATTGATCTTTTGTATTGTCTTTTCAGACTCTATTTCATTTATTTCTGCCCTGATCTTTATTATGTCCTTACTTCTACTCACTTTGGGCTTTGTTGTTCTTTTTCAAGTTCCTTTAAGTGTAAAGTTAGATTGTTTATTTGAGCTTTTTCTGGTTTTTTTTTTTTTGGTTTTTTTTGGTTTTTTTTTTTTAAGATAGTCCTGTAATGCTATGAATTTCCTTCTTAGGATTGCTTTCCCAGTGTCCCACAGATTTTGGATTCTTGTGTCCTCATTTTCATTTGTTTCAAGATATCTTTTGATTTCTTTCTTGATCTCATTTTGATCTGTTTATTGTTTAATAACATGTTATTTAGCTTCTGTGTCTTTGTGTGTTTTTCAGTGTTCTTCTTGTGATTGATTTCTAGTTTCATAGCATTGTGGTCAGAGAAGATGTTTGATGTGATTTCAATCTTCTAAAATGTATTGAGACTTGTTTTGTGTCCTAACATGTGGTCTATCTTAGAAAACATTACACGTGCACTTAAAAAGTATGTATATTCTGCTGCTTTGGGGTGAAAAGCTCTGAAGATATCTATTAAATCCATTTGATCTTATGTGACGCGTTTAAGGCTGCTGCCTCCTTATTGATTTTCTGTCTGGAAGATCTATCCATTGAAGTCAATGGGCTGTTAAAATCCCTGACTATGATTGTATTTCTGTCAGTCTCTCCCTTTATGTCCATCAAGATTTGCTTTACATATTTAGGTTCTCCTATGTTGGGTGCGTAAATGTTTCCTAGAGTTATATCCTCTGTTGGGTTGATCCCTTTAACATAATGTAATATTTTTCTCTGTCTCTTATTATGGCCTTTATTTGGAAGTCTAATTTTGTCTGATACAAGTATTGCTACCCCAGCTTTTTTTCATTTCTGTTTGCATGAATCTTTTTTCCATCCCTTTACTTTTAGTCTGTGTGTATCTTTTGATCTGAGGTGGGTCTCTTGGAGGAAGCATATATATGGGTCTTGTTTTCTTATCCATTCATCTACCCTAAGTCTTTTGGTTGGAGCATTTAAGCCTTTTACACATAAGATGATTATTGGTAGCTATGTAGTATGTAGTATGTAGTGCCATTTTTATTGTTAGACTGTTTTCCTCTGCTTTTTTCTTTCTCTGTTTCTTCTTCTCCTCCTCCTCCTCTTCCTCTTCATCCTTCTTCTTTCAAGCAAGCCCTTTAACATTTGTTGCAGTAGTGGTTTGGTGTTAACAAATTCCTTTAGCTTTTTGTTGTCTGGGAAGCTCCTTATTTCTCCTTCAATTTTAAATGATAGCCTTGCTGGGTAAAGTAGCCTTGCTTTTAGGTCCTTGCTTTTCATCACCTTGAATATTTCACACCACTCCCTTCTGGCCTGAAATGTTTCTGTTGAGTAATCAGGTGAAATCTAATTGGTGCTCCCTTGTAGGTTTTTCTCTTTTAGCTTTTAGGATTCTCTCCTTGTCTTTAAGCCTTGTCATTTTAATTATAATGTGTCTCAATGTAGGCCTCTTTAGGTCCAACTTATTTGGGACTCTCTGAGCTTCCTGGACTTGTGTGTCTTTTTCCTTCACCAGATTAGGGAGGTTTTCAGTCATTATTTCTTCAAAGAGGTTCTCTGTCCCTTGCTCACTTTCTTTTCCTTCTGGTATCCCCATGACGCAAATGTTGTTAACTTCATGTTGTCCAAAATGTTTCTTAAGCTCTCCTCATTTTTTAAAATTCTTTTCTTTTCACTGCCCTGATCGGGTGTTTTTTTTTTTTTTTTTTTCTATTTTATCTTCTAAATCACTGATGGAACCCTCTGCTTCATCTAACATACTGTTTCTTCCTTCCAGTATATTAATGAGATATGGCATTCTTCATTTCTGGCTGGTCTTTTATAATGGTTTCTGTGTCATTTTTCATGCTTTTGAGTATCCTTATAATTACTCTAAACTGCCTGTCTGGTAAATCGCTTGCCTCCATTTCATCTAGTTCTTCTTCTGGAGAGTTCTCTTGTTCTTTCATTTGAGTTCTGTTTCTTTATCTTCCCATTTTGGCTGTGTGTTTGTATTTTCCATCTTAACTGTTAAACTAATCAGCTACTAAACTGATCAGTTATTAAGCTAATCAAGCCTTGATCAGTAGCCTGACTTAAACTCCACAGGGTGGGGCAGAGTAATTCCTCTGGGCAGGGCTGTTGCTTCCCCTCAGGTTGATGCCATTTGGAGGGGAGTGCTCTGCCTGAGAAAAATGGCATTTGCAGTATGGGGAATGACTAGGCACAGGGACCTTGGTGGCTATTTCTTCAGTTCTCTTCCCAGGGCCACCAAACCAGGACTTTCCAGAAGTGTCTTAGTCCACTCTGCCCTCGCTCTGCCAGAGCCCAGCATAAGTGGCTGCAAACAAAATTTTGTACACTGGCCCTTTAAGAAGCTCTGTGCATCTCCAGCCATCTCTCCCTGGTCAACAGAAACCCTGCTGCTTTTCATAGCTGGATGTTACCTAAGCTCCTTTCTGGCTCTGGTGCTATAGGCTGGGGAGCCCATCTTGGGATTTAGACCCCACAATTCTCAAAGGAAACCCCCAGCCTCTGAAATATCCCTCCAGATCTTCAGCTGCCACCCGTGGGAGCCCAGCCAGCCCTCTAGCGTTTCCCCACTCCCTACCAGTCACATTATGGTAAAGTAGTTTCTTCTGTCTGTCCTTAGTTATAAGGCTTCTCTCCAGCTAGTGTTCAGTTGTTTATTCAGGATGCTTTCTCTACAATTTAGTTGAAATTCCAGATTGGTCCTGGGAGGAGGTTAGTGTAGCTTCTACCTACTCCTCTGCCACCTTGGATCTCCCTTAACTGGGTTACTTTTATGCATATTTAAGTTTAATCACATGAAATTAGACCTAATGTTCTCCATCAGTATATTCTCCCTGCAATATATCAGCTACAGCATGGATGATGTTTAAGGTCTTTGTCGTGGCAGCACTAAAATCACCCTCTAATGTTTTTCACTTAAGAGCAAGATTTAGTATAAAATAAGCCAATTTTTCAACATTTGCAAAAACATGGATGAATTTTGAGAGCATTATGCTAAGTGATGTAAGTCAGAGAAAGATAAAGACTGTATAATTTCATTTATGTGTGTAATCTAAAAAACAGAACTCATAGATACTGAGATCATATTGGTATCTCTTGGTCCCAGAGGCAGGGAGGGGGGATGGGCAAAATAGGTGAAGGTGATCAAAAGGCAAGAACTTGCAGTTACATGTGTTATAAATAAGTTCTGGAGATGTAATGTACACCATGGTGACTACAGTTAATAATACTGCATTGCACATTTGAAAATTGCTAAGAGGGTAGATCTTAAAAGCTCTCATCACAAGAAAAATTTTGTAACTATGAGAGGTGATACATGTTGACTAAAATTGTGGTAAATATTTCAAAATATATACACATATGAAATCACTATGTTGTACACCTTAAACCAATACAATGTATGTATGTAAATTATATCTTAATAAAACTGGGGGGAAATATGTCTCTCTTGGATCCCATCCACAGTGGTTTAATTCCTGAAGGCTTTTTTTAAAAAATCACTGTAAAGCAAATGGGGTCCCAGAGTACGCCTAAGTATGTCCATATTTTTAAATTAATAAATAAATAAAGATGAATATCAAACAATGCTTACTATGTGCCTGGAACTATTTTTACTGCTTTACAAATATTAACTTGTTATAATGAAGTCGAAAGAGCTTTACTCTAGAAAAGAATAATATAAACAGTTTCTAATAATATAAAAACCCTATTCTTAAGGCAGAAAAAGGGAAACAGAGGAAAGGAAAGGGCAAGAGAGAGGGAAGACCAGGGAACTGAGAAACAGAAAGACAGGCCCTGGCTGCTGTGGCTCAGTGGATTGAGCACTGGCCTGCAAACCAAAGGGTCGCTGGTTTGATTCCCAGTCAGGACACATGTCTGGGTTGCAGGCCAGGTCCCCAGTAGGGAGTGAGTGAGAAGCAACCACACACTGATGCTTCTCTCCCTCTCTTTCTCCCTCCCTTCCCCTCTGTCTAAAAATAAATAAATATAAATCTTAAAAAAAAAAAAGAAACAGAAAGACAGGAAAGGAGAGACAGAAAGTGGAACTTCTTTCAATAGAAGAGATCACTGATAAAGAGAGTTAATGATAAGAGAGAGACAGTATGAAAAGTTACTCATCAAAAACTAACCCCCTCCCAGCATTGATAATTGGAGAAAGCCTTCTATTAAGAGCACTACATTGGTAGCAAAAAGAAAACAATGTGAGGATTTAGTATGTAGATGAGGCATTTCTGCTAAATGAAAGCCAAATGATGTCATTGTGTACCTTATAAGAAAAGCTTCTCATATTTTAAATGAAGAAAAGAGATAGGAGACTAGAGTAATCCCTTGGCTCAAGAGAGCTTAGGTAGAGCAATCTCAGAAGACCCAACCAACACCAGATTCATGTTTCAAATTGCAACTTAGCCAAGGAAAACAATTATCCAACACACTGAAATAATATTGTTAATTTTGAATATTATGCTTTTTATAGCATTGTTGATTTTTAGCATATTAATTAATTTTGCTCTCATGTTTGTATAGAAACTATGGGTTATAGGAATTTATAAATAATTTTTCTTTTTTTATATGAGAGACATTAAAATAAAAATAATTTCAATTCCCATTAACAAACCTTTACATGCACACACACACACAATCCAGGTTCAATGTTTTCACTGTGAACTCTGCTAAACATTAAAGAAGAAATAACAATACTTTCCTACAAACTCTTCCAGAGAAGAGAAAAAAATAAGCCTTCCTAACGTATTTTCTTAGGCCAGTATAATTTTGACACCAAAGACTGTCAGGAGTATTACAATAAAAGAAAACTGTACATTAATCTCTCTCACAAACAACAATGTGATCCTCCACAAAATAGTAGCAAACTGTATAAGAGGAGACATTTCACCAGAGTTTATGAATTATTGATATACCAAGGCAGATATTTATATTAGAACAGCACTATGTAGCATTTGTTAATTGTTAACATAGTGCATTTAAGGAGGGAAGACTTGTTTTAAAAGTCAACAGCAGCTTTTAAAAAAATTTTTTTAGTGAGATTGTTTTTTTATTTGACAAAACACCTGGATAGGCCATGGTTCTGGAAGGTGGAAGTCTGAAACAAAGAGGAATTTAACAGCTGTGAATATATTTTTTTAAAGATGGAGTTTCTTTGGCAGCCCAGGAAAGAGGATGTGAGGAGACTAGGCTGAAAAGGAAGAGAGATGAGAAAGTTGAAGCTGAGAGAGAGAGAGGAAGAGGCTCAGTAACTTGGCTCTGTGAGGCAAAGCAGGGCCCAGGGGCCATTCCTGGCCAAGGGAAGATCCAGTGGACTTTCAACGACACAGGCATTCTGTGATATTCCACAGTAAGTTGCAGTGTGTGATATAAGCTGCTGCTCTATTACCCTCTAAAGCCTTGGATAAAGTTCTTCTAACTTGCCTTGTGATGAAGGTACCTTGGGGAAATCCAGGACAAGAGACTGTGGTCTGCATTTGGACCGACAAGGTAGGAAAACAGAGAACAA
Organism: Desmodus rotundus; assembly: GCF_022682495.2. Taxonomy (NCBI): domain Eukaryota; kingdom Metazoa; phylum Chordata; class Mammalia; order Chiroptera; family Phyllostomidae; genus Desmodus; species Desmodus rotundus. The sequence goes on from NC_071389.1 coordinate 156,250,590, forward strand.
CCAGAGGACGTGAGAAAGGAGTGGAAGAGTTTAGCGAGCAAGAGCTGCTGCCTTCCACAGGAAGGTACACAAATCTTGGGGAGGGCACCGTCAACAGGGCCTGCCCTTTGGCCACTTTCATTTTAATATCAAGATCAAGGTGATTCTTTGAGATGACAACATTTGGGTTAAATATGTATGAGAATAATACCAATATTTATTGAGTTTTTAATATGTACCAGGCAGTTTCCCCAAGCCCTTTAATGTATTAAACTATTTAATTCTTACAACCACCATATAACTAAGTAAAATGATTATTTCCACTTTACAGATGAGGGTTAGGTAGCTTATTGAAGACCACACAACTCTAACATGGTAGAGGTGGGATTTGAACTCAGGGAGCTGATTTACCAGCACCTGTGGTTTTACCTGCCAAAGCATACTATCTCTTAAAAATGATACATTTGCATTTTTTTCTCTTTTAAGGATTCAGTCATACATAAAGGCAGACAAACAAATAAAAACAAACAAAAAAAACTACCAAAAAAATCCACCTTTCTGTTGATGTCATAAAGTTCTCAGTCATATCTCAACTAATTCTGCCTGAGACCACAATCATAACTTCTGCAGAGCTTGCTCTCCTGGCTTGTCCCCCTTCTTCCAGTTGTAGCTCCCTTTTCTCTCCTCACACTGATTTCTCTAAGTCAGCGATGTCCAACAGGCGGACCATGGCAGGTGCACCAAGAATTTTTAAAATGTGCAATACCTGACTATTTAGTCAGGGGCACTGACCTCTTTTCCCTTAGATTGTCAATTTTTTAAAAAAAATGACAACAGCCAACACAACAATAATCCAGTGTGAATAAATCCAAATTATACCTACCCAGTATACCTACCCAAATAATTCCACCCAGTGTGAATAAATCCAAATTATACCTACATTTTTGTCAGATTGGCAAAAAATATATTTTTGGTGTGCTGCAGAATTTCAATAATTACTTATGTGTGTCACAAGACAAAAAAGGTTTAAAATCACTGTTCGAAGTATATTGTTTTCCACAGTGATTAGTTTAAAACACAAATTGTGTGGTTCAGCAGTATTTGGCCTGGGTAGACACTACTCACCATCTCAGGCGAGACTTTGGTGAAGCAAGTACTCACCATGCCTTATGGAATGTCTCATGTCTGTTGGTGCCACACTCTGCTTCCCCGCAGCTGCCAGGCAGCTGACACTGCCAGAGAAATTCACACTGTTCTGCTGATCTGCCTTCTCCAGGCTCAGCTGAGCCCTCAGCTCCGCCCTCCGCTGTTTGTCACCTTTGGTCAGCCTCTTCTCCATAGTCAGTTATCACTGTAGCCTCCACCATCCTCAGGGCCCCGACACACTACTGCTCCTCCCATTACTAGCAGATGGCATTGCTTCCTACTTCACCCAGAAAGCTGGAGAAGACAGCCTTACGCTGCTACAATGTCGACAGCATCTTCTCCTCGTCTCTCCTGCTACTCCCGAGTTCTATATTTCAGGTGGTGACGACACTATCCACCCAAGTCACCAAGCCTCCAAAAAGGGAATGAATCATCTTCATCCCTCACCAGTCCTCAGTCAATCACCGACACTGTTCCAACCCCTCCCAAATACATCCCCAATTTGCCTCATCATTCCTGCTAACACTGACCTATGACGTCCTTATCATCTTTCAGAAAACGACTGCAATAGTTTTCTGGATGGCCCTGCATCAGGTTTCTTTCTCCCTCCGAATAAAGGCTTTTTGACTGATTCCAAATCAGATGTCTACCGCCCCTGCTTCGACATCCCTGTGTCCTGACGTACAGGGTAAAATGTAAACTGAGCTCTTTCTTTTCTTCCCCCAGTACTTTACGGTGATTGGGTCATCAGGCTTAGGTATTCTAAAGCCTTGTCGTTTTCCAGCCCTCTGGAATCAGGACAAGATAGAGAGGGCTGGCATTGTGAAAGTCCTTTGCAGCCCCGAATGGCTAGATTATCTTTTTTTTTTTTTTTGTCACGAAGAGCTGGAGGATTCACATTAATTGATTTCAGGACTTACTACAAAGCTACAGTGATTAAAGCTAGTGTAGTACTAGCATAAATAGATATATAAATCAATGGAGTAGAAATGAGAGTCCAGAAATGAACCTATACATCTACAATCAATTGATTTTTTTATTTTAAAACTTCAATTACAATAGATTACAGCATAGGAATATAGTCAATGATATCAAAATAACTGTGGGGCCAGGTGGGCACTTGAAGCAGTGGGAAGACTGCTCTATAAAGTACATGGTTTTCTAACACTTAGCTGTACACCTGAAATGAACACAGAATAATATTGAACGTAAAATGTAATTGAAAAATAAAAAAATAAAATAGGCTATCTTTATGGCTCTCAGCCCTCCGCTTCAGAATGAGAGGAAAATCAGGAATTAAAGAAGACAGTTTTTTTCATTTTTGGGTTTTATGGTTTTAGGTTTTTATTTTATTTTATTTTCTGGAACTCAAGATCCAACAATGGTGGAATAGGCACAGTGCCTCAGGGTCCTTATCTAATTACTTACACACCTGGCACACAACAAACGTAGGCTAATTAGACACATTTAAGTAAAAACATGGCATATGATAAAAGAGAGACCAAACAAATTATTTCCTTTTGCAGGAGCCATGTAACGTTCGAGTTAAGCTGCTTTTGTGGTGTGTTAATGTATTTTGGCGCTTCTGGGTTGGGATGTCTCTTTGTTCCTGAGCTGGTTTGCACACGCCTGTACCGTCGCAGGTGGTGCTGGATGCACACTATTGGAGTGAACACCGCATATTTGGGGAACTCGTCATGTCTGAAAGCAGGAGCTTCCTCTCCTGGTGGACCGAGGCACGTACTTGCTTGTTTTGACTCACTTCTTTCTTCCCAAAAGGCTTACTTAGCAACTCAAGGGAACTGACAGCTCATTATTTTGAACTTGGAAGAAGTGTTGGATTTGGCAAGCGTGAGCCTGTATGTCCCATGAAGGCTGCCTCCCCGATCCTCCATTCAGTGTCATTCAATTACACAAACATTTATTAGATAAATCAGGTACAACAGACTAGGCTGGACACTCAAGGAAGGAAAAGGAGCATGACACAATTTCTGCTACCAGAAGTCTGATTATAGGGGTATTGCACAAACACCCACGCTGTAAGGTATGGTCAAGCGTCCTGGGGGATGCACACAATGCCACGTGAGAGCAGCGAGGGAGAAACAGGACACACCTGGGGCCCGCGGTGCCGCGGGGCACAAGCTGCAGTCAGAGCAGCCCTGCCCTTCACTAGCTGAGCACGGAATTCACCTCGGGCCCATTTCTTATCTGTCCTATGCCAAAGGGTTAGATTGAGGGTTAACTAAAATATCTTATTTTAATGGCCTTGGTGCAGCACTCAAAAGATAGTAGGAACTTAGCAAATGTCCATTTCTTTTGCTTTGATGGTATCCTTGAGATGAACTCTCCCTAACAATGGGTGTGAGATTTACAGGCAGAGATGGAGCATAGAGAGGCGCATTTTAGGCAGAGAAAAAAATCATGAAAGAATGCAGAGAATGGATTTTGTTCAGAAAAGAGCGAGTGCTCCAGTTTTGTCTCCAGGAAAGTAAAGAGATGGACTTGTAAGGTAAATCGGGACCACATGGAAGGGGTGGCAGGACCTGGAAGGGCAGGGTGGTACAGTAGTTAGGCCCGGGCTTCGGAGCCAAATTATTTAGGTCCCATTCCTGGTCCTCCCATACCTATTCACTGCGCCACCCAAGGCAGGACACTAACTACCCATGCCTCTATTCCTTCATCTATAGAAAAGAGTTAATGCAAGGGCCTTTGCCATATGTAGTCCTGTTCTGTGGATTAAAAGGGTTAAATTTTGTAAAGCAAATAGAACTATGCCTGTATTTCCTGGAAATCCAATAAACACTAACTAGTTCTTATAAGCAGGCTGACATACTCGTCATGAAGTGTCACAGCCAGAAGGCATGCTCAAATGCTCACCCTGCAGAGGAAATTTGATATGCCTTTAGAAAGCCATGAGGCTTTCTGATCTGAGAAAGGGCTCTGCCTCGTTACCTGATTGAGATAATACGGAGTTTTCTTAGCAAATGATAAAGAACAGGTGAACTCTTCCCTTAGACTTCCTGTACTTTGGATGATAGCTGTATGCCCTTCATCTCAATGAGGTTCCCTAGCCCTGCCCCAGTAGGGAGACTGCCAGTCCCACCCTAGAACCTCTGGCCAATAGCAGGCATCACCCCTTCTTGCTTGCTGAGGATTGGAGGATCAATTGTATCATGATGGACAGAAGAAGACTAGGTAGCCAGAGACCAGCTTGAGTAACAGTAGTTCAGGTTTTCAAGAACTAAAAGCTTCACCTTCCCAAAGAAACTACCAGAGCCCTTGGGTTCACAGACTAAAATCTGCCTAGACAAGAACCAGTCCCTGATCCCTGCTTGGCTACATTCCAGAGGCTGAGTGGATGGAAGAACCGCCCAAAGCGGGATGTTCTGGAGCCCGCCCTAGGGAGGCCCCGGAGCCTCCTTCCCCCAGACCTTATTTTCAGCTGGCAGGAGTACTTATGGGATAACATTGCATTAAGAACATGTATCATCCCTTGAGTAATAGTATTAATACTTCTACTTTCAGAAAACTCATTAAGTAAAAAATTCAATCCACATGGATTGAAGAAGAGAAATTACACCCAATGCTAAAACTCAGCAAAGGGAAGAAACCAGAAGGGGACCTGTGTGTACTCATGCACGCGTGGCTCTGTGGTGAAGTGGATGAAGGTGGATTCCACAACGTCAGAACAGGCATCAGGTGCAAGCTTTACTGGGGAAACGAGTGATCTGAGGAGGTTTGACGACCCCTGCTCTCCTTATGGCATATGCAGGAAAGTGGACTTTTTAGGGGAGGAGACGATCACTTTTGCACTCAGGTGTTGAGCCAATTGAACTTCAGGGCTTGTAGATCTGGTGAACAGTGACAAACACTAGCGCCCAGGACCTGGAGACCTTGAGGGCCTATGGGACTTAGCAGCCCCTCCTGTTGTGGGAAAGAGGCCACAGTCCAGAGGCCGCCTTGTCTTTGACAAGGTGGGTTCAGGTACAGCCACTCCCACTAGGAAAGTGGGACCTCCAGTCCCAGCCAGCTTGTTGTTAACAATCCACAGAGAGCTCCTGGGTGATTCCACAAGCCTCATCCCGGAAGAACCCCAAGTTTTGCTCGGGGAGTACAGTCTGAGCTGTGTGCTCACTCCAACAGCACTTGCCGGGTGAACTGAGGAGGAAGAGCCTGGGGTCGTCACAGCAGCATTCAGATATTCCTGTGACCCGCACGCATTCCACTCTGGATATTCAAGATGAAGAAGGGTATGGAAACCACATCCCCTTAGAGCCTTGTTTATCTGTTCTGTTTTCTTGATTCTTGTACAATCAGTTTTTCATAGTAGTTCCTAACAGACCACATTAACCATTACCCATTTGACCAGCCAGTGCCCACGCTGACACAATGGCTTCCCATGTGTGTTGTGTGCTCATCGCTGTGGGGACCACTGACGAGTTTCAAATGCTTTATCAGAGCCAGAAAGACAGCATTTCTATAGCAAGTTAGAATTATAAGGGATTGTCTCAATTTTTCTTCACAAAAGCCATACAACATTTTATTTTTTTTAAAAAAGCATTTTATAGAGGAAAGATCTCATTATCAGAGGGGTATGGCTTTCCCAGAGCCACTAAGCCAGGGAGTGAAGTAATCAGACCACACTCAGTTCGCCTGGCTCCAGACATACTTATCCTTTCCACTTCGTCACATATCTGTATCTTTACCCAGTACCCATTCTCCCGTATCCATTTCCCACATACCAAAGGCACTGAATATATTCTATGAGAGCAGATACGAGAAACACAATCTCTGTGAGTATCCTCTGTCCCTCAGCAATTACAGAACCTAGTGGGTCTTCACAGTTCAATTAGTTGTTAATTATACCAATAGGCATTTTGAGCATATGAAAAATTGCAAATACTTTAAAAATGCATCATATTAGTTAATCCAAGCCCAAACAATAAGCAGGAAATTCCCTGGGTGTGGGAGAAAGAAATTTTGCATACTTTCCTGTTTAAAATTTGGTATAAAGATGTGTGTACATCTGTTGTTTATATTTTCTTGAATATTTTCAGCAAACCTTCATGTTTTAAAAAATGTTGTAATGATATGAAGAGACCTTGCATTTTTGGAGTGCCTTATAGTTTATAAGGCACTTTCAAACACATTCTTTAACCCTCCCACCAAGTAGTGAGGTAAGCAGATAGCAATGGGCCCCATTTTATAGACATAAAACTAAAACTCAGAGAGGTTTAGACACCCTTGAGTTTGGACAACTCTTAGGGGCAGGAGGCAGCTCACCTCAGACCATTAGAATTGGAAGGGCCTTCCTTAGATATTGTATCATTTCCCGGCGTGTGTTCTGTGCCACGCTGGTCTTGTGAGATGCTCTATAACAGGTGGTTCAACCCAGCAATTCTACTTCTGGGAATTTATCTGAAGAAACCCGAAACACCAATTCAAAAGAATATGTACACCTATATGTTCATTGCAGCATTACATACAACAGTCAAGATTTGGAAGCAGCCCAAGTGTCCATGAGTGGATAAAACAACTATGGGACATTTACCTGATGGAATTCTACTCCACTGTAAAAAAGAAGAAAGTTTTACCCTTTGCAACATTATGCATGGACCTGGAGAACATTATGCTAGGTGAAATAAGCCAGTCAGAGAAAGACAAATACCATATAATTTCACTCATATGTGGAATCTAATGAACAAACTGAACTAACAAGCAAAATAGAGACAGACTCACAGAGAGCAGGCTGACAACTCTGGGGGGAGCTGAGGGGTGGAGAGATTGAGCAAAAAAGAAAAAGGACTCATGGACATGGATAACAGGGTGGAGATTGCAGAGGCGAGGGGTGGGGTGTGGAGGTGGAAGAGGGTATAAGGGGGATAAATGGTAATGGAAAAAATATAATACAATAAAAAAGATTTTCAAAAAGTGGTTCAGCATCCCAGTAAGTTTCAGTAACATTGCATATTATATTCCCTACATGAGAATTATAACATATATTATTATAGGTAGTTTCTGAGAAGTATTACAGTGTTTATTTAAGGTTAATTTAGTTTAACTTAGTTTAGTTAACTTAGTTTCCCAAATTGACTTAATCAAGGAACCCTGCTGGAAAATGTTGACCTAAGGCAGGGGTGTCAAACTCATTTTCACCAGGGGCCACATCAGTCTCGCAGTTGCCTTCAAAGGGCCGAAATAATTTCAGGACTGTATAAATGTAACTACTCCTTAACTGTTAAGGAATTGAAATTACATTAGGCCCTTTGAAGGCAACCTCGAGGCTGATGTGGCCCCTCATGAAAATGAGTTTGACACCCCTGACCTAAGGTAATCCCTACATTATGGAGATGAGAGACTTGATGTTCAAAAATATAAAATACGGATGTGAGGGCGATCTGGCTGCGACATCTGTCACCCCATTGATTGCCAGGGTTGATTCGGCTGATCTGGCTGGCTAGGCGGGTGTCCCCTTCCTCCCTCACCGATCCATGTGCGTCCCTCCCGAAGCTGCGCGCTCGGTCGAAGAGGACGACCTTCCCAACTAGAGGAGAGGACCGGTCTTCGGTCAAGGGTATACGAGTAGCTGCGCTCCCCTGCTAGAACCTCCAAACAAGCTCTCAAGGTCCAAAAATATAAAATACTTATTTAAGATCACATGATTACTTACATTAGAGTTACAGATGGAACTCAAATCTCCAAATCCAGATACAACATTCTTCCTAATATCCGACACAGCTTCTCTATACTCAAATATTTCTTCTCTATCCCAGGAAAACAATTTGGTTGGTCTTTATATTAAAAATTAGAGGCATATTTTGAATAAAAATCTTGTAAAAATGAAAAAGATCATCCTTGGATCATTATTAATTCATCTTTATGTTGTCAAAAAAATCTTTTTTAACAGACTTTATTAATTCATTTTTAGAGAGAAGGGAAAGGAGGGAGACTAAGGAGAGAAACGTCAATGTGTGAGGGAAACATTGATAGGTTGCCTCTCACATGCACCCAACTAGGGACCTGGCCCACACAACCCAGGCATGTGCCCCAACTGGGAATTGAACCGGTGACCTTTTGGTTTGCAGGCCGGCGCTCAGTCCCCTGAGTCCCACCAGCCAGAGCCAAAATAATTTTGATGATCATAGCTGCCATTCTCTAAACCAAGACTGTAATTTTCAAAGCTTTTAATAAACTTGCAAGTCAAATGTTCTTACAGGTGAAGACACTAAGAAATAAAATAACTTGAGAAAGATCATCTATTTGTTACAAGGAAGAGCCATGATTTAAACTCAAGTCTATTCGATTGAGAAACTGTTCAAAAGTAGCATCGTAAGGGTCCCATTTTTTTTGGAAAAGATCCATGAAACCTGACCATTCTTTCTCTCAGGCAAAGACTGCTGCAAAGAATTTTAAAGGACAAACGAATCTTACAGGGAGAAACAAAACAGTAAAACCCGCATAGAGATTAAGCAGGCTGGGAACAAACAGAATGTACGAGGGGAGGAAAAATAGGTAAATGTAACGGCAGTAGAAATCACATGCATTCTCTTTTTAATGCCTTCAGTTCTGGAATAACCATTTTGAAGTATAAAACCAAAATCCAGAAGCACTTTTTAACTTTCTTTATTATATAAACCAAGGTAGCGATCATTGGCACATTGATGAGGTTTGTCAGTGGATCAGTATTTCAGGTCTAATGGAGCCTCACAGGCTCTTGGACAATTAACCAAGGCTTGACTTCCACATCCCGACAGCTGGTCATCCAGCCTCTGCTTACACACCTCAGTGATTTAAAGGTGTTTTAACACTTCCGGAGGAAGGACAAGTCTAACTGTGCGACTCTAACTGTACACAGTTCTCTGACTCAGCTCTACGCTACTTAAAAGCAGGGTGCATTTTTGTCTTGCTCAAACCATATCCCTAGTGTTTAGCAAGAGAGAATCCATCACTAAGTATTTTTTGAATGACTGGATGGTACTAACATCAAACATTTCTTCTTGTAATGTTTATCCTGTTATTCTAATTCTTTTCTTTGAGCAAAAGTTAAATGATTTACTCAGAGGGTATCCAATTGGGCAAGGTGCTCAGGACACAAAGGAAAATCTAAGCCACTTAAAAAAAAATAATTGAAACATAATTCAAAAACCATAAAATTCATTATTTTAAAGTGTACATACAATTCACTGGTTTTGAGACTACTCACAAAGTGGTAAAACCACCCCTGTCTAACTCCAGAACATATTCATCACCCCCTCAAAAATCCCATACTCCCTAGCAAATATTCCTCTTTCCCCTTCCCCTCCGTCCCCTAACAACCACTCTCTGCTCTATGATTTTGCCTGTTTTGAACATTCCATATAAATTAAGTCATATGTTATGTAGCCTTTTGTGACTGGCTTCTTCACTTAGCACAATGTTTTGAAGGCTCATCCATGTTGTACCACATGTCAGTACTTCATTCCACTTATGGCCAAATAATGCATCACATGGATTTACTACATTCTGTTTATTCATGCATCGTAAGCATTTAGGCTGTCTCCACTTTTTGGCTATTATGAATAATGCTGATATGAACATTCATGTACACACTTTATATGGACTTATGTTTTCTTTTTTAAGTATATTTTATTGATTATGTTATTACAGTTGTCCCATTCTTTTTTCTCCCTTGTATCCCCCTCTGCCAGGTATCCCCATTCCTCCAGCATCGTCCCCTCCTTGGTTCATGTCCATGGGTCGTAAATATAAGTTCTTTGGCTTCTACATTTCCTATACTATTCTTAACGTCCCTCTGTCTATTTTGTACCTACCATTTATGCTTCTTATTCCCTGTACCTTTTCCCCCCATTTTACCCCCACCCCCTCCTCACTGATAACCTTCCATGTGATCTCCATTTCTGTGATTCTGTTCCTGTTCTAGTTGTTTGCTTGGTCTGTTTTGTTTTTACTTTCAGTTGTTGATAGTTGTGAGTTTGTTGTCATTTTACTGCTCACATTTTTGATCATCTTTTTCTTAGATAAGTCCCTTTAACATTTTATATATTAAGGGCTTGGTGATGATGAAATCCTTTAATTTGACCTTATCTGGGAAGCACTTTATCTGCCCTTCCATTCTAAATGACAGCTTTTCTGGATAGAGTAATCTTAGATGTAGGTCCTTGCCTTTCATGACTTCAAACACTTATTTCCAGCCCCTTCTTGCTTGCAAGGTTTCTTTTGAGAAATCAGCTGAGAGTCTTATGGGAACTCCTTTATAGGTAACTGTCTCCTTTTCTCTTGCTGCTTTTAAGATTCTCTCCTTATCTTTAATCTTAGGTAATGTAATTGTGATGTAGCTTGGTGTGTTCCTCCTTGGGTCTAGCTTATTGGGACTCTCTGAGCTTCCTGGACTTCCTCAGGATGGATATGAATACCACCCAACACAAAATCATAAATGTACTTAAAACATTATGAGATATTTTTGTGTGATTACATGTCACAATGTACTTAATGTGTGGCCCAAGATGACTTCTTCTTCCAATGTGGCCCAGAGACATCAAAAGGTTGGACACCCCTGCCAAACCCTAATTTCAAATATTCTTCCCATTGTCTCCTTGTACTTTTGAAATGTCCTGAAGCTCCAAACATTTTAAAGTTTGACTCTATCTTCTAGTCTGTGTCTTAAACAATGTGTTGTTAGGTCATATCTCTTGTTCCTCTATTGAGAAAATAGTCACCCACTTTACTCAGATAACCTATTTTCCACCTTGAAGGAAAATATTGATTCTGCTTTTATTCAGAAAAGGCTTGAAAACATGTAAATAAAATAAAGAAAATCATAATAGAATATAAGAGAAAACCATCTAAACTCACCAGAAACAATTTTACTTCCCTCACACCTAGCTCTAAGATATGGAATTTATAAGAAATTATTCCAGAAAATGGAACATGACTGAACACTTAATCAATATTGTGAGAAAGCTGTTCTCAGCTCAGATTCATTGAATATGAAACACTTCATGAGCATAGAAACTGATGCAAATGCTTCTGAGCTGGGTCTGAGCATGTTGCATAATTCTCCTCCATTACTTGCCAGACATCGCAACTGAGAGTATCATATTTTTGTGTCCAACATCAACCTGAGAATTGTCGCAACAGGAAGGGAGGAAGGGAGGAAAGGCTACGAAGATTTACTGCAAGGCTAATACATGTTAGGCTTTTTACAAGTTACCCCAATTAAATTCAAACTTCTGTAACTTATAATCACCATTAACTATAAACTATTTATAGTTGTATGCTAGGTTGAGTCCAGGATAATGAATATATATATATGTATATATATATAACATTGATTCACAATAAGAAGCATAGATAAATGACATGCAAATTTCACTTAACAGTTGAGTTCTGATTTCCACCAAGGGACTTCTCTCTGGTACCATCTTTATAACTTTGTTATATTTTTTGTTTGTTTGTTTTACTTTTTATATTGAAATACTTTAAAATTCACAGGAAATTTTCCAGAACTATTACAGAGAACTCTGATACTCATCACCCGGTTTGGCCATCTATGCGTGACTGTGCGTCTTACTTGTTTTGTCATTCTCTTCTTCTCTGTGCCCCTAAACACTTCAGAGTATGCTTTCTAAGAACATCAGAAAATGTAACACAGTACAATGCTATTTCCTAATTTAGTCTTTATTTAAATTTCTCTAACTGTCCCAGTAATGTCCTTTATAGAAATTTTTTTCTTGGCCCAAGATCTACTTGGGACCCACTGTGCATTTAGCTTTCACAACTCCTTAGCCACTTTTAAAGTGGAAGGAATCCTTAGTCCATCTTTGTCTCTCATGACATTTATATTTTTATTCTCCTTTTTTGAAGAGACAAGGAAGATGAAAATGTTTAGTCCTCTTCAGTAAACATTTAACGTCAATTGATTCAACTGGTTTATTAAGTGCTTTATATTCCTAAGGTCTCATATCTACAGTATAAAACAATATCAAACAAAGCAAATATTTTAAACTGGTTACATTTATCAATTTTTTTTAAAGTCTGGTAGTTTTAAAGAATCAGGTTTATAGAAAGCTGTGCCTTGGGCTAAATTGATGGTGTTTTTGCTGTTGCTGCCTGGAGATTAAACCTACCGATCTAGTTTTCATTGTTTTATATGTAATGCAGAAGAGGGAAGCAACCAAGGAAGTAGGAATAAAGTATTGCACGGACTTAGAGCATCCAGATTTCGAGGTCATTTGTCACTAAACACTGATTACAGAGAGAACTCATAGGACTAAGAAGAAAAAGAAGAAAACCCAACTTGCTGTATTAAAATATTTTAAAGAAACTAAAAGAAGGTAAAAATATTAAGCTAGCTTCTTGATTTAATAGTAGGTGCTCCACATAAATATTTATTGGTTGAATAAAAGAATGATGAAAACAATCCAGATAGGAGATGAGGCTAGGCTCTCTAAATAAGATAAAATATATTATATATTTTAAAAGACAAAATAGACAAGATATGGAAGAAACCTAGGTAGCCATTAATAGGTGAATGGATAAAGAATATTCCACATTTCTCAGCAATAACAAGAACAAAGATCATGCCACTAGTGACAACGTGAATGGGCATAGAGGGCATTGTGCCAAGTAAATAAGCCAGACAGAGAAAGACAAACACAATATGATTTCACTTACTTATGGAATCTAAAAAAATGAAACAAATGAATGAACAAAACAAAACAGAAACAGACCCCCACGTACAGAGAACAAGCTAATGGTTGGCAGAGAGGAGAGGGATGGGAAAGATGGGCAGGAAACAGGTATAAAACTTTACTGAAAGAATTTAAAGAAGATGTGAACTGAGGGACAACACATATGCATGGAGAGGAAGACTCACTATAGTAATCATGGCAATGATCCAATAGTTGAGCTACATATTCAATACGATTTTAATCAAAATTTCAATAGGAGTTTTAAAAGGCCTTGATGAGTGTATTCTAAAATGGAAAGGGAAGAGCAAATAGCCAAGTAAGAGAGGCCAAGACAGGCTTAAAGAAGAGCTAGGCTGGGGGACTTGCTCTATCAAATAGCAAGACTCAGTCATTATGTAATTTAATATTTAAGCATAGAGATAGAAACACAGTCCAATGAAAAAGAATAGAGATCCCATAATCAGACCCATCCCTTCATGGAAACCTGGTATATGACAGAGCTGGCATTGTGGATCTATAGGGAAACTATAGATTATTTTTAAATGCTTCCAGAACAACTGATTATCAAAGAAAAAATGGAAATAGATTTCAACCCCCACTATTTAAAAAAATCTCAGATAAATTTTTTAAAGGTGATTTAGAAGAGTTGAACTCTAAAAGTACAGTTTTAGGAATATCTTAAGTAATTTATTTTGTTTATATATTCCTTTTAATATAAGCACAAGAGGGATATATGGTAAAATTCTCTATAAATAATGCTTAAAGAGCTCTTTGAACAAGCATCAATTTAAAATTCAGAATGATAAGAAGCATAGTGGTATAGTTTAATTGGCAGGGTTTTTTTCCCTTAGTGATATATAAAATAATGGTGCATTTTACAATCAATGACTTCTGAAATTAGATGAAATATATTATAAAGGCGATTGTTTATAAATGTAATTTACCCACTCAGAGTGTTTGATGCAATGAAATTATGGAGTCGGTGCAAACATAAGGAAACCTCTAAGCAGTGGACACGTACATGTGCAGTGGAGTCAATGTTAGCCATAGATGGTGTAAGCCCAGCAAGTTTTCATTTGTATGGTGATTAAGCAAAATGACAGTTAAGCAAAAAATCCAAGCAAAGAGAAAAGGAGTTTAGAAGATGGCTTGCAGGAAAGCTGCATATCCGCTTTGTTTTTTTCATTTCAAGGTAGCTTTGGGAATGGCTCACCTCGAGTCCACCAATATGGGCCAACTGCAAGTACTAGTTAAGAGAATCAACTAAATATCTAACAGGTCTATCCAGAAAAAGTCCAGCTGTTGTTAATACAACAAGAAAGGTTAGCATGACATTGATGTAATCTTTCAGCCAAGCCGAGTGGACTGGAATACACCTGTGGAAAGAATGACCACTTCACTGTACTAATTGGTGGCAGCGGTAGACACCGTTGAGTGAGCGTGTGTACTGTGTGGCCATCACATTCAAAATGACTGAGCGAGTAGAGCAATAAATCTGCATCCAATTTTGCATTAAGCTTGAACATTCCTCCATGGAAATTATTTGGATGTTTCAGAAGGCCACAGCTATAATTGGTGATTGGCAGCTTCATCACAACAATGCACCTGCTCACACATTATGTCTCGTGCAGAGTTTTTCGATGAAACCTCAAATCACTCAGGTGACTCAGCCCTCCTACAGCCCAGATTTGGTGACCTGTGACTTCTGGCTGTTCCCAAAACGAAAATCACCCTGGAAGAGGAAGAGATTTTAGACTATCGATGAGATTTTAGAAAATACAACGGGGCAGCTGATGGTGATTAGGAGAACTATGTGAGGTCCCAAGGTGCCTACTTTGAAGGGGACTGAGGTGTCATTGTCTTATGTACAATGTTTCTTGTATATTGTATCTTCTTCAATAAATGTCTCTATTTTTCATATTACATAGCTGGATGCCTTCTGGACAGACCTCATATATTTCTAACTCCCACTTTTACTTTGTTTCTAAGGTTTTTGGCACCTGTGCTATCTCCCCTATAAGCCCCTAAGGGCAGGGATAGTAATATTTCTTTTGCATCTTATATAGAACCCAGCGAGTATTGAAAATATAATAGTCAGTCAGTAAATATCCCCTGAGAAAATACTTCTGTATTGCAAACCCTAAATTCAAATAAATATGATTCAAGCAGCTTTTGCCAAAGATGTCAAGAAGAACCTCAGTAGCTCCTCATTTTCATTCACCTTTATTAATCCTAAGTATCACAATTACTTTCCTGTACTACGTAGCCGGAACCTATCGTCTCAGTTTACAGGTATGGCAGGAGGCAAAGTTATAGTTTTACTTCATACTTTGTAGACTCTTGGCCTCAACTGCTAATACAGGACTTTTAGTTTTTTACAAAATCTCTACCACCACACACATATTTCTGGGCATCTCCAGTAGGGGGCTCACCTATGCTTCATAACAACTCCAGTCCTGACTGCTACTGCCTCTGTCCTGCCTCCCCACAGGGAGACAAAGAATTGCAATTCAGGACACGGGGTCTAAACGCAAACCACATGCGAGTCCAGAGAAACAAAGAGGAACACTCTTACAGACTCGGAAGGAAGGAACTATTGCAGACGAAGAGTCCATTGGAGGAAAGTGAAAGTTCAAAATATAGTGACTTCCTGTTGTGACAGTAGTGTGGATTGGGTAACTTGTGCGTGAGAGTTCCCTCCTCTAGTCTCCCACTCATTTTAAATGAGGTGTCTGTTGATGAATTTTCACGTGGGAACCGCGCTCCTCTCAGAGGAGGGAATCTCTGTTTCTTCAGAGTACTCACTTGGGAATTACGCAGATTATCTCTGTCTCCTTTGGGGTCATATTGTGTTAAAAACTATTCAGGCCAAACTGCAAGTGCACCAATGTCTTAGACTTGAGAGAAATGGCCCTTTCCATCTTCACTCTGTCCCCTTCCCTCAACAGTAAGTGGGTAATTCATCCTCTGGGGGGCTGGGCTTAGAGACAAATCCCAAAAATGCACTTGGTGATGTCATGAAAATTGCCTCTTCTTTGGACTTGATGGAGACCCTAGAAAGAAGCCTCTTTGGAACTTTTTAACAAAGGCTTTCTTTGGGGTCACCAAACCATCACCTAAACTAGTTGAACCAATAGCCCTTAAATATACAGGTAAGGACTGACTCAGAGCTTAATCAGTCCATCACCAACCCTTCTTTTATGGCATTTCTGGCATTTTCTCACCCTTCTGCTGCGCATAGCCAGACTCCTGTATTTCAGGGGAGTCTGGGTATAAACGCAAGGCTACAGGACATGCAGATGCAGAAACCTCAACCCCACATTGCTCCTTAGGCCAGCATATCCAGCAGGACGCCTATTCAAAAATACTCCTCTTCTAATCCCTCTCAAATTGCTGCCAAGTGTTCCAGCTTTGACTAGTTGTCCTGTGTATGGTTTCTTTATTTCCAAAAGATTTTTTTAAAAAAGATTAGGTTATATGATATACAACTAAATTAATAAGATTAACCTTCTAAGGTAGCTAATTGGATTTAGGTCTTATTACTTCCTAGTCACAAATCTCTCATCTTCTTTGGGCCAGCTGACTAGCAAAGGCATATTTTTCTCACAATGGTGGCGAAGGTACCAGAGACCAAATGGAAACACCTACCACCCCTTACAGCACACATTCAGAACTGGCGCACTGTCATTGCTGCCTCATTCTATGAACCAAAATCAAGTTATGTGACTGAGTCCAAAGGCAAGGGGTGGAGAGATAATACTTTTTTTTTTTTTAGGAGGAACTAACTATAAAGTCATGTGAGGGGTGAAGAACTGATGCGAACTACCACGGAGTTAAAAGAGAAAAATAGTATTATCACCTCAGTAAGTGCAAAATATATATTTGAAGGAAAAAATCCAACTCCTTTAGAAAGCTAATTTAATAATGATAGTTTTTCCATAATGATCAAGAATGTCTACCTTGATTTTAGCCAGTATCATACACAATTCTAAGACACTAGATCACTACATTTTCATTAAATTAAAAAACAATACAGAATATAAGTTATCACTTATTCAACACTGAAAATTCTAGACAACTCAATTTTAAAAAGTAAAAGAAAAGGAGATAGGAATATAGTCCACATTCCTTTCCTGACCCTGGGGTTGAATGTACTCCAGAATTTAGAAGTTTTCATATTTTAGAAAAGTTAGTTTACTATGTATCATGTAATAACAGAAACCGATGCAGATTTCCATAACAAACACTATTTCTACATTAAAATGTGTAAATATATATAAAGTGAAAACATATAGATATAAACAGCATCACATCCATCCAAGTCAGATTTCAGTGCCAAACTTGTGACCTTTCCATTTTCAAAATGAATTTCAGATAAGAGATTGTGAATAAAGGAGAGTCCAAGTTATGATTACCAGTAGATTAAACAAAAGAAAAACCCAGAGAATTAACTAGAAAATTATATAGGAACTTACAAAGGTGATCACTTATCAAAGAAATAAAGTACTTTTTTACATGTCAATAAAACTTAGAATACATAATGGAAAAGATGGTTTTCATAATAGAAGACCTTACATAACAATTAGCCTACCAGAAATGTGTAAGTTTTTCAATCAAACTTCAAAATTTTACCAAAGAACATAAAATAAACTAAAAATAATTGTAAGTAAATCCCATTTAACTTGATGGGAAGATATTTTATTCTAAGTTGTCAATTCTTTCATATTAAAATTATTAAAATGTATGGATATTCTATTTAGTTTCCTAATAAGGATTTTTTTTAATTGTTAAGTGTAATTATAAATTTCATCTGGAAAAAAACAAGAATAAATAACTAGATTTTCAAAAGGAAACAGTAATAGAATGATTGAATACCATTGAATAGAATGAATTAATACCATTGTCCTATAATAGTTCACTGAAATACATACTACAAAATAATAAAAACAATGGTAATAATGTAGAAATAAAGAGATAGAAAGATATTTCCTTTGTAGCTCTTAATGCAGTCACTTGGGGAATGCTCAAAACCCATTACAAATGTAATAAATAAATTTGAGGATAGCTTTTACTTTGTGACCTTTGCCAAGAATATTTTGCTTTGTAGACCTAAGTTACTGACTACAAGTTGTTAGTTCCTTCAACCTACAGTTTTTATCTTTCTTTAATCTAACTCAAGTACTGCCATCGTTTCCCAATTTCCTTTTTATTTTTTATCCTGAGGAAGTTTCAATTTTATATTTTCAGAAAGCATTTGAGCCGGTATCTAGATAATAAAATGGTAAACTGTTACACTTTCATTCTAGATGCGTATATCTGAAATGTTGCTGGTAATAATAATACAGAAAATATCACCCTCTACAAGATGTGTTTTGTGATAGATTTGCTTCCATAGTATAAAAAAATAAATAAAGGTTTTATGAACATCTAGCCCCATTCTGGAACAATTGATTGGACCTTAGTCATTACTGTGTGCCTACTCTGAGGCTGTGGTAATTCGAACATTTGTCAATGGTTAAACCTCCATTATAGGTAATGTTTGTTATTTATGCTCATTCTATCTTTTAAAGATTTCCCTCTTATTATGAAGTCATAATTCATCTACTAGAAAACTTCATCATTTTGTGTTACAGATTGGCCAAATTCCCATTTCCATCCTTGTTCCAAATAGTTGAAAAATCAGAAAAACTCACTGTGGGATGGGACATTGGCAAGACTTTTAGGAATTTCACTGTCCTTTGAGATGCCAAGTTTTTCTACACCCAACATTTTGCTGCAAGTCGAAATCAAGCTGACAAATTGCTGCGGACTGATCTGCCAGGAAACAGAGAGCTTCTGCTAAAGCCCCAGGGGCAGCCTCCACTCTGTGAAGGTGGTGTAGCGTTCCCACAACTTCAAAAACAACACACAAATTTCCATCTGTGCCACAAAACATCATTCATATAATGAAAATAAGTGACATCATGCAAAAAACTTGTGAAGCAAAGTAATTTTCTTACAAGTAGGTTTTGTTTGTCTTAAAATGAGAATTCAAAATATCCTTATAATTTTGAACAATGGACCGATCTAATCAAAGCAACTGAATAAAGTTAAATGCTGGAAAATGGGACTGAAAACTGTGCTAGCACAGGGCGAGGAAGAGGTGTTTTATGAGCAGTAACGTGGGTTAAAAACTCAGACAGCAGGGATTTGAGCTGGTGGTTACTTCCTCACTAGTCAACAGCAACACGACCTTCCCCTGGCTGGAGACGTGTGGTCTGACCCCACCAAGAAAAGTGTCTTAGGGCTTGAATGTCCCTTACTAAAAGCAAGAGAGATCAACTCAAATGTATGCAGAAGAAATTAAGCAGGATGAAAATCTGACCTCAAACTATATGAGAAAAAAAGTATCAAGTAAACAAGTAATCTAGTATAGAAGTTCAAATGGGAACATGTATAATATTTCCCAATACATGCAGGCTCTGTTATACGTGCTGTGAAGGCTGAAAGAGCTACTGATATTGACTCGGTGCAAGGAAGAACTTAATATTCAAAACAGCCCGGTGATGGAAATGCTGCCTTAGGAGCACCAGCACAACCCGGGCGGTGGGCAATCATTTGCCAAGGTTTTTGCAGGAATCAACAGGGATTTTGGAATTCTGTGATTCCTTATTTTAAAACAAGTACTTAAAAGCAGCCAAATGTGAGAGCACACTTGATATCTTAATTCCATTAAGTCACCTAATTAATGGAAACCCTCAGTCGATCACCGTGAGGTGGTGGCCTGAAAGCTAGTCCACAGTGAAGCTAAACAGTGTTCTCGCTACTCCAGATCACATTCCCTCCATCTATGCACTCTGGCCACTTTGAACTTGAAGTGTGAGTTCAGGGCCTCTGCACTTGCTGTTCCCTCTGCCCGG
This sequence comes from Desmodus rotundus, assembly GCF_022682495.2. NCBI lineage: Eukaryota > Metazoa > Chordata > Mammalia > Chiroptera > Phyllostomidae > Desmodus > Desmodus rotundus. The sequence continues at coordinate 156,270,304 of NC_071389.1, forward strand.
AATGCTCTTCCCCCAGGTACGCACCCATGTGGTTCACTCCCTCCCCTCACTCAGGACTCTGCTCAAGGCACCTTCACTGAACATTCTATATAAAAGAGCACTCTCTTTCATTACTCTTTATCTCTTACCTTGCTTAATTGTTTTCTTAACATGTACCATTACCTGACCTAATATATCAATATATATTTTTATTTGATATCTCCCTTTCCATTAGAATACAAATCCATGAAAGCAACCACATCTGCTTCACTCATTGCTGTTATCTCAACTAGAAGAACAATACCCAGTACATGATGGACATGCAGTAAATATTTGTTAAATGAATGAATTAAAGAATGGCCTTGAACAAGACACATAATCCCACTTGTGTTGCAATCTGTAAAACAAGGAGGCTGGACTAGGAAATCTTTACTACCTCTTCATGCTCTAACATTCCATAATTCTTTAGTTTCTTAAACTAGTGTTCTTAATCATCATATTAGAAAAAGAAAATAAAATGTTTCTTAAGCAACAATGTGCTTTGAGAAACCAAAATTTTTAAGTAAGTCTGGCATTATCATCACTAGAATTTAAGGTGTTGCTTACAGAAAAAAAAAATCTGTTCCCATTTAGTCTCTTAAATGTACCCCTCAAAAGATATCAGATATCTGGACACCAACCTTTTTTCTGGGGAAGAAATAGAATTTTTCCATTGCTTTGGTGGCAACTCTTTGATCCCCAACTCTATAATCAAAAACCATCTTTTTAAATAAATTTTTTTCAATTATATTTGACATATAATATATGGAAAACAGTATGAAGGTTCCTCAAAAAATTGAAGACAGAACTACCATCTGACCCAACAATCCCTCTTCTGTGTATATTTATCCAAAGAAATCCAAAGAACGAAGTTGAAAAGACATATGCACCCCTATGTTCATTGAAGTATTACTTACACCAGCCAAGATATGGAATCACAAACCATCTTTATTTTGAAGCCTCTGATGAGATTCCAGAGTTTGGAGTGTGTCTTAGTCCATGCAGGCTGCAATTACAAAAATACATAGACTGGGCTGCTTATAAACAACAGAAATTTAGCTTGCACAGCTCTGGAGACTGAAGTCCAAGATGAAGGCACTAGCAGACCTGGTGTCTGCTGAAAGTCTGCATCTGGGTTCATAGGTGGCCATCTTCTCATTGCGTCCTCACATGAAGGAAGGGGCAAGGGAGTTCTCTGGGGTCTCTTTAAGAAGATCATTAATCTCATTTATCTCTGGAACCTACTGTTTATCTCCTAAAGGGCCCACCTCTTAAAACCATAATGCTAGAGCATCAGATTTCAACATGAATTTGGTGGGAGAGGGAGAGGCAGACACACATTCAGTCTATATAAGGTAAGGGAAGAAACAACTTATTCCTTTAATGTCAAAAAATAATTCAGGACTTGGCTAATCAAAGTATGTGACAATGCACGTCCTTATATCTGCAGACAGCCAGTCCAAAACAGGGGTCTAAAAATTGTGCACCAATCAGATTGCCCTCAGCCTGCGAAATGTGCTTTGCATTCAGTCACCATTTTGCCCGCAATTATCATATTACCCCCTTTCCCCAATATGTTGAATAGCTTTAAGCATTTACCTTCCACAAATAGTGTAGAACAATCACTATTTCAGAAATGACAAAATAGAGGATCAGCAAGAAAAAAAATTGACCAAGAATATTTTCTCTCTTATACAAAATTATATCTCTAGGGCCTAGAACATGGTGGGCACTCAATAAATATTCAATGAGTAGATGAAGGTAGGATTCAAACCCAGGTGTATTGGGGTCCAAAGCCAGTTCTTTTTCTTCTCTACCCTGTGTCCTCCCAGTACTCAGTCAGGAAGGTCCGAGGCAACTGAAGGGAGGCAGCATACACCAGCCTTCTGAAGGCTCCTTACCCGGTGGCCTCTGCACTTCACTTCTAGTTAGCAAATGTCTATCTTCTTAGAATGGTGAGTGGTGGAGTACAGTTAAAACATAGAACAAAAACTGCAGGACAAATGCTCAGGAATTCTAGTTTCAAACTGTGCCCCTGACTCTTACAACATGCCACCTAGGCTCTCTGAACCTCAGCTTTTTAAATCTATGTAACAGAGTTACTGGTCTCTTACCCAGAGGGTTACTGAGAGGGTGCACTTACCTAGCACTCGGTAGGCCTTCAGATTTTGTGTTCACTATAAGGACCAATGACTGACAGTGACCAGAGAGGAGGGGGAGGGGGATAACAGGGAAAAGAAGGGGAAAGGTGAAGTCAAGGAACATGTATAAAGGATCCATGGACAAAGACAATGGAGGGGAGGATTGAAAGTGGAAGGTGGGGGGGGGGTAGGGCAGGGGAGAGTAATGGGGGACAATGGGGACAACTGTAATTGAACAATAAACCAGTGAAAAGACCATGTTCTCTATGGATCTCATAGTCGATTTCCTGTGCCAGCTTGTTCGTGAAAGACACCACTAGGGGACACTGAACTAGCAGGAAACTTAGAACTAGACTGAAGGAGACTAAGACACCAGTGTCTGAGCTAGTGACTTCTCCCTACTGGATGAACTGTTGAACTGCAATTGTCCTCAGACCCATCTGTGGGGGAGCCCTTGCGAGAACAGACGTCCTCTGCGGATTACTAAGCAGTGAGAGAAGAGCTCTATTTCAGTGCTGTGGTTAGGTGGTTAGGTGGCGGCCTCAGTATTTACAAGTGGCTCATCCTCCTCGCAACAGCCACAGACGGATAACACTCTCCTCCTGAATTTTCTAATGATACTGGGTTCTAGGTTTTAACCACAACGATCAGAAATCTCGCTCAGAGTTTTCACTGATCTCCTGACATGGAAACTCCTGGCAGCCTCCTTGGGCCACTTTGGCAGGAAAATAACAGCACGTTTTATTTGCCTTGCTCATGTGAAAGATATTTACATACACAAATATCACGTAAGTCATACAAAGGCTCGTCCCTTGTTCTTTTCCTGACACTTGTACAAAGGAAGGCGAAATCTCTTAGAAATACAGGCCAGACATTACCAGGAAAGGAAGTCAGAAATGGGAACCTGAGGTCACCCACAGTACGTGTCCTTGACAAAAGACAGAAGTTTATTCACTCTCCCTCCAACCGAATACTCCTAGAATTTTCTGTTTTGTATTGCAAAATCTTTAACAGCACAGATGGGATTCTACAATCTAATACTTAATTCAATAAAGGTCCCACATCCAAAGGCTGGTCCTGAGTAGCATTAGTGTGACCATGTAATTTATTACACAAACTGAGACACTTTTGAGAGTGAAAGGGGTGTTAACAGTAATTATGACAGACAACGGGCATAAACCGATGATTGTGTGATCACTTTGTGCTTGTGTTTAGAAATTACCAGCTAAAACATTTAACCTGAAAAAGAAGCTCCTTAGAAAACTTCTTTACATAAAAATGATTTGTGTTTATTCTACATAAACAAGACTACCTTGGTTCCCTGGGCAGGTTGGTATTTGCCTCTCGGAAATAGGTGGAGTCAGTTTGTCTCTCTCTCTCCTTCCCTCCCTTCCACCCTCCCATTCCTCTCTCACCCAACAGTCCTCAGAGCCCTTTGTTTAAGCAGGATCTCTTAGGCGGCTGCATTTCTTTCTCAAGGCTTCCCCCTCCAACCCCTCCCTTCCCCCAGGCAAACTATACAACTATGCTTATCTTCTCTCTGTAACTACTTTAACATTCTTCTATGTTAGTCATTTCAAAAAAAAAAAAAAAGGATTTTATTAGTTCCTATTCTAAACAACACTTATAACCTATTTTTGGAAGAATGAAAATGAAATACCAATTAGACAATTAATGTCCTCTGAAAAGGAAAATGTTGCCTTTGCTTATTTAGTATGAATACAGAAATGGAGACAGAGATAGTCTGATGAACAGGTAGATCTGGCTGCTGGAGACAGGAGCGGATGCCCCTGGTTAGAGACGTATGTAAAGTCACAGGAGAGCTCCCCGCCCGTTGGGTAATTTCCTGTGCACGATATGGTCAGTGCATTTACTGGAATACGCCACTGAGAGGAAAGGGCACTAGGAGCGCGCTTGACTGTTACATATTGGCATTCTAACGACCCCGGGAGGAAGGAGAAAGGAAGTAATGGGGCAGGCAGGGGGCAGATAAGAGCAGCCACAGGGCCGTGCTGCGTTCTCTCTGCTTCCTGGGCACGTAACACACAGAAATTAGGATATTTGTTATAAAAGCTTGTCTGCCTTCTTCCAACTCCTCCTTGATCACTTCAGGTTGGGGGTGATCTATATATATATATATCGATATATAGATATATCAATATATAGATATAACAGAAAAGTAAAAAATAAAAACAAAGGCTTCCTGTACTTAAAAAAAAAAGGGTTTTAAGGTTTTCTAAGCTATGCCTTCTTTCTTTTGAGCAAGGCACATGTCTACTTTCGTTCTCACTTGCCCATTTGTTCAAAATAGGTTATAACACAACAACTTAAAAAAGAAGTCCTCCGGGGTCACTAGCTCAGAGATAAAAGGAGCTTCCATTGGGTGGTAGCTGTGTTGTGAGTAGCCTGCGACCAGCATTCTGCAGGAGGCCAGCAGCCTGCAAGGCCTTTTTAAAAACAGCCCTGGATTCCTCTTTAACTGCCAACCCCACAAATATATTTATTATGTGATTTCATCAGTTGTTCAAATAACAAGTTGTATACATTATTGTTTAAAGAAAAATACCTAACAATCAGGTGGGTCAAAACAGCAGTCGAACCCGCACACACACGTGGGCTCTGGGCTTTTCTCTTCGACCCCATTCGGCTCGTCCAAAGTACAAAATGTTCAGTGAGCAGGACAGGTCATTCTTTCTCTAGGGACTCCGGACACTAGACTTCTGTTTGCGAGTGCAGTTCTCAAACACTTACTTAGAACACTCAACCCACAGTTAAACCCTATTAGTTAATTTGGTCTCCATGAGTACACCACACACGGCCCCCCTTATTTTCTGGTAAAAACAAAGTTAAATAAAAAATAAAAGATTTGCAAATGTTTTCCTCATAATAAAAAAGGTGTCACCCATAAAAGCCTCTTGTTTAGAGGCACAGAGGTGGTCAAAGGAAAGAAAACGAAAACTTTTCTGAGCACTGAAATATAATTTTGCATCCAAAATTATAGAAGGTTGGATGCCAAGGCATTATAATTATAAATTAGCTGATTTCTCCTGGGTCCTGCTGGGCATAAAGAACATTTGGCCATGTTTGTGTCAATTTACCTGAAGTCATTACTCAGGAAACAAGCTTGTGTTCCTCACTTAGCATGTTCTTTTTAAAGCAATGGGGGTGGCTCACTAAAAGAGCCTTTTGTGCAGTAATGAAACTTTTGCCAGTGGAGTGAATTTTACCCTACTCATTGCTAAATTCTTTTTTCAGTGTATAGGATTTCCTCACAGTGAAACACCCTCGTTCAGTGATTTGAGACAAAGGACACGCCATGTTAAATGTGCGGTAATATCTAATAAGTCGAGGAAGGAAGTAAAAATCCCGGCCTGAGTCTCTTCCTCCAGAGGAGATGAGAGGCCCATCCTCCCTGCCCGGGAGCACCTTAACCCTGCCCTGCCAACATCCTCTCATCTTGCCGTGGTCGTGTCAAGAGGGGCTGAGCATGCAGTTAGACTCGCTTTATACCATTAAATTAACTACGGCATTTAAAGTTAATGTAATTCCTTTTATCATAGTTAACACATCAAATAAAAACATCCTGAAACTGTACACAATGTCTTTATGTCCCATTGAAGCCCTTGTATGGAAATGTCCGTTTGATTGGGGGTAGCCTCCCTGTGTGTGGATCGGCCTGACACGGCCACCAGCAACTGGAGTGCCCAGCTCATTGGAAGGGCCAGGAGGGTGTGAAGGTCATTCAGATCCAGGGTTGAAGGAATAACCCAAACACCCAACCCGCTCTAACCACTGATCAGCTACAGTGCTTTCTTTTAATGACTCCGAAAGACTTATTTGATTGCAATTTGCCAGGTTCCTGTTTATTTCTGTTCATTAGTGTGAATAACAGCTAATGGCCCTAATGGTGTCTCTGGCTCTAATGAGATATTAAGCATAAATGGCCATCACTGAGCAGGCCTGCCCATCTGCAACAGGACAGAGGTTCTGTATATGGGTCGTAACATGGATGACATTTCATGACAGTTGTGCCTCCAAGGTGGGTTCTTCCCTGCCCCCAAACCTCAACACTTCCTAGAAAAGTCTTTCTGCCCCTATCCAGTATTGTAGGGGGACCACAAAAAACCTGAAATTTTTTTATAAAAGGTGTGTATTTATTTATATGTTTAAACTTCAATCACCTTCCAAGTACTCTCCATTTGATGCAATACACCTTTGAGACATTTTTTTCCATTGCTCCAGTTTTTGAACTCGTCAATTTTGATATCTTTTAGTGTTTCTGCCTTTTATTGTTTCACCTTTTCCATGGCAAAATGTTTCCTTTTGAGGAATTTTTTTCATCTAGGGGAAACAGAAAAAAGTCACTTGGGGCGAGGTTGGGTGACTAGGGAGGGTAGAGCCTGGGGGTTATGCCATTTTTGGTTAAAACCAAAATGGGATACATTTTGGTACAACTCAGTGAGCTGTGGGCAGGGGTGCTTGTAAATCACCCACCATGAAATGGGGAAACGCATTGAAAGAAACTTCAAAAAAATTCACTAAAGCTGAACGCAGCCTCTCACAACAACACCAGCTGGTACAATGATACAGATGGGTTCCTAGAACACTCACCTAGCAGGGGAAGCCTGTACTACAAAGGGCCCACCATCTGGAAGATAATTCTGTTTTGGGGGGGCCAGGGCCCAGTATACGTCTCTCAACAAAACAATTCAAATATAACAACTTTCCAAATTTGTTGGCGAAGCCCTGTGTCTGCTTATGACAAAAAGAAATATGTGGGCACTTCTGATTGTCTCCAGTACAGAACTTCTGTTTAAGCCTCGGGCAATGTATGCATTGGCTCCTACCACACAGGCTTTCCCGAGGGGAGCACACCCTAGTTCTGATGAAAAGATCAGCTTTCCCTTACGAGAACTGGGAGAGCTATAAAAACAATCCCTTTCTCGGAGCCAATACCCTTCACATAAGCATATTATTATTGTAGTAATCTATCTCATTAAAAAAGCATTTGATCAGAATTAAGTTAGGGTGTCTGACACGCTGGAGCCTTCACTGCTTGGTTTCATTCCGCCCGAGTCCAAGTTTGACCCAAGGTTCTCAAAGGTTAATTTAAGGTATCTGAATGAAAACACACTACCTTGCTGATTTTGTCAACTTTTACAACTACACTGACCTGGAACTGCTCTCCACAGTGTTAAAAGAATCCTTAAAGTTTATCTGGTCCTACAGAGAAACTGAGGCCAAGAGAGGTTAAGCAACTTGCCGAAAGGTCACAATCAAACAGCACCAAGAAGTGACCTCTTCTGCCTCCTGGCCCAGGACCCCTCACATTGCACCCCATTATCCTTTAGGTCAGCATCCAGTCAATGAGCCATGGCAATACGTACCCACCCTTTATTTTCACAAATACTCTAACATTCAACGAACTTATGTAAAACGTATCCAATAACCAACTAGCATTCAGGGAGCTATCATCTTGCAAAAAATTAGTATTTGGTAAATGAAACCACCTAGTTTTCTGACATATATCCCTTCAATCAAAGCTCTAAATCTAGAAGAAATTCAAGCACAAAGCCGGAAAAATTAATTAGCAGGTGGGCCCCATTAAACTCCTCTGGCCTCAAGGTATTGTTCCAAGGGGTGGATAAGAGAGCAGCCAATCAGGACTCTCCATTCAGGGGTGGAAAATCAGGGAAGAATGGGGCAGAGGCGAGATATTCAGAGCCATAGACCTAACCCCGTGCTCAGGTTAGCTGCCCAGAACGGGGTGGGCTAACAAAACTCAGAATAGCTCTGCCAAAAGTTAGCGACAAATATGATAGATAACGCCTGAGAACACTGTCATCTTCAAATGACTAGAAATTTCTGAACAAGGTACCCCTTCAATCCCTACCCTCAGGCATTACATAATCCACAGTTACATAACCACTCCATGACACTTCAGTGGCCTTTTTATATCTCACAAATACCTGATTTTTCCCATTTTTCAAGGTGATTTAAGAAAGCATCTTAAGGCCCAGGACTCAAACATTGAAAGTCATTTTGTAACTGAAGACACCAGTGTTACTGAAGACACCACCCAAGCTAACTTCCACCACCTCTTTCCAGCTACAAGAAAACTCATACACCTACAGTCACACAGAAACACACACACACACAGGCCTCATTCCCCCAAATATGTGAAACCTTACACACAACAAAAAACAAATCGGAAAAAACTGGGGAAGGCAATCTGTGTTCATCCGGCATAGAACCCATCCGGTAGGTCAGACCAGTCTCCAGGGTTTACAGAGCCCTGACCACGGCCAAGGTGTCCCTGTGACAGCCGTCTTCTTCAGGGCGCTTGAACTCTCTTTTTAGCACAACTCTACTTACTGAGCATTAAATCTAAATACCACACTCATGCCTTCAGAGAGAAGAAAAAAAAGCCAATTATTGTTTCAGTCTGTTGCCTGACACCAGTCTGGACAAATACCACCAGTCAATTAATACACACTATTACTAATGAAAGCAAATGAGAAGCTAGAGAGTGATGCACCAAAGAAATATACTAGGTGCAGTCTGGAGCTGCTTTGCTCATCACCACCCCACACGCTCTACTTATGTCTAGTAGCCCTCACATGAAGAGTCAGGTGCCCAGCTGTGATTCCACAGCATATGCATCATGTTCTAATAATAACTGTGGCCTAAAAGTATGATATTTTCTATGTGCTTTGCACTATGCTAATTAATTTACGTACACCATCTCATTGAAGCTTTTCCCCAACCCTGTGAGATACTTATCTTCATTTTACAGATGAGAAAGCTGAAGCACTGAAGTAAAGGCAAGGTTGAGTGAGTCCAGAACTGGAGCTCTGGAGCTCTCTATCCTGCCCCCCACCTCCAGTTATACTAATTCACGACTTTTTGCTTCTGTATCCACCTACCCCCCACTGCTCTGTGAGTCTCCTGGGAGTAGGACTGTATTTTAATTATCTTTGCTTATGAAACACAGTGGCAGGGGTACAATAAAGTATACCTCTATTTTCTCCTACCTGAGTTCTAAACCAAATGAAAGACAAGGCAAAAGAGTAAGGCAGCTGTAGATAAAAATACCAGCTTCATGACTGAGAAGGACCAGGCTGGAGGAGGCAGCTCAGTGTATAGGAACCACGGGCTTCCTAATGCCAAACCCCAGGGTTAGCCATACTGGCCCTCCCAGCCACGGCCAGTGCTGGGACAATCACAGCACTAAATGCAGTGCTTGGAGGAGCAGATTAGAATGCATGGAGAGGGGAGGGGAGGAGAGGGAGATCCACCCCTGACTGACCAGCCCCTGATCAGTCTCAGTATTGTCAAGTGGAGAGTACCTGGACAGTGACTCATGGAAGTCCTCTCACCGGGGACTAGGAAGCCCAGGACAAGGAGGTTCCAACTGCCTCCTCTAGCCTCAGTACCTGTAACTCAGTGTTCTTGAATTAGTTAGGCCGGAGGGTTGTAGTAGGAATATAGGATCATTTTACAACAAGCCATGCGATTTAACACATAATTAATCAGCAATCTGAAAGCATAGAGCCCAAATCCAGAGCTGATTTGGAGAGAGAATGCAGGTTTCTTAATTCCTATTATCAAGTGTACAGTCTGCTGGTTTGCAGAGGGCTGCCCCTCTTTTAAGTTTGGGTTTTCACTGAGAACTGAGTTGTGCTGAGTGGGAGTGAGGATATCCTTGCCTGTCTTCTGTGTCCTAAAGAGTGAGGTACACACCTAAGTCCCACCTAGCTTTGGGAAAGGGGGCCTCGCAGAGAAGAGACCAGAAGGAGAACCTCATGAGAACCAGAATGCACTGCTGGCCAGGATGAGGGCACACATGCGACACTTGGTGCTGGGGTGGCACTAGTGTAACCCTCAGTCTCAGAGGAGAGGAGCAGCAGCGCTGAACAGGGGCGGAGGGTACACTGGCTGCCCAGAGTGCTTCCCTCTCCCATCAAAAAACATCAAATCATGCACAGGTTCTTCCAAAGCAGCGAGATGTTTATAGAATCTCAGCATCTGCTTGCTATCATCCCACCCACCCCTTTCCCCTAATCACTTCATTAAATTCATATGTGTCAATATTTATACTTTGGAAAGAGGGTGAAAAACAGAACCTATAAGTCAGCCAGCCAAAACAAAACAGCACAACCATGCACAGAATTTGAGCCTTCTTGGACGTGCAGTCTCTACTCAAAGATAATAATCTTCTGCTGAAATTCTCTAAATTGGCTCTCCTAGCTTTAAATATATTAAATGTTGACCTTCCAAACTGCTCTGGCTCTACTGACCCAAGAATTATGTTCTGCTGGCAAAGAAAAAGTGGGGAATGGACACAATCTCAAGAATGAAGAGCTGGCACCCTTTCACCAGGAACCCAAGTATCATGGCCCAACCTAGCCTGCACCCCTGGATTTTTTTCAGAGATCTGGTTGGAAGGACCATACAAAACTGTTTTATCAATTGGTTATTTACTTCCACGGACGTCACTTTGGAGATTTCATCCTACCCAAATCATACTGAAGCCAACCGTGTAGTCAGGATCAAACTAACCGCTACCAAAAGCCCCTTGCCCTGTACATTAGCCGTCCTAATGCAGTCTGAGCCTCTGCTCCCCGGCTCAGTGGTGAAGAAGTTCTGTAAACAGCTTTATCCCTGTCTGTTCTGATTTGCTCTGCACAGATAAAATCAGCGACCAAGAATCAGAGATTTCACTGGGAGCCACCACTCTCTCACAGATAACCCAGTGAGGATCAGCAAAGGCCAGACCAAGGATGATTCAGTAAAATCCAGTATCTATGGGACAGACATCAGAAGAGGTCCAAATAACAGAAACATTTGTTTAGAGGGAATGTGGGTTGTAAAATGTTATCTCTGGACCTAAGCTATTCAAACAAAAAGATAAAATCTTGAAATGATGGTTAAATTGATCTAATCTACTGTGAAAGGTTCCAACCCTGTCTGTGATATCACCCAAGGCCGCCTCAAATCGGGCGCAATGGGAATGCCATGGGAACGATGCTATCACTGCCTGGTCCTATCTAGACAAACACCACCACCTAAAAAAGCATTAGGGCCGAAGCCGGCTGTCCACCAGACATAATCCCTAAAATCACAGGGGCAACCTCAGAGCTGTTGCTCTGCTCACCTTTTAGCGAGATAATACATGTCACAAGGTTGTGTGAGCCCCTCGTCGAATTAAATTTCACATGCCAGTCAAATGCAGGCAAATGCAGGTGATGATGGCATTCTGATTTGGCTTAAGAAAAAGAGAGAGATGACATATTCCCTGCAAGAGACTTCAGGACCCAGGTGTCACGGTTTTGAAGTTGTAAAGAAAGAATTGCTATAAGGGCAAGTGCTAGTTAATGAAAGAACAACTTTAGTAGCAAAAAATAATTTAACATTTTCACTTCACCAAATTGTCCATATTGGCTTTTTCCTGCCCACTGACTAAAGTACTTTTCGGGGTTACATAATCATCAGACTCACTCAGGCATCAAAATAGTCTTGCATCCGTTATCCAGATTAACTAGTGATGTTGACAAACTTCAGTTTGTGATCCTTTAAATTAGTGGACTATGAAGTGGAAATCAAAATCACAACTGAAACATGTCAGAGAGCGTACACATTTTCTCAAGAACCTTAGCATAGCTGGCTGGTGTGGCTCAGTGAATTGAGTGCCAACCTGTGAACCAAGGAGTCGCTGGTTTGATTCCCAGTCAGGGCACATGCCTGGGTTGCTGGCCGGGTGCCCAGTGGGGGGTGTGCAGGGGGCAACCACACATTGATGTTTCTCTATCCCTCCCTTCTCTCTAAAAACAAATAAAATCTTAAAAAAAAAACAAAAAAAACCTTAGCATAAATTTATTTATCTTTGGAAATAAAAAGCTTATTTTTAAATAAAAAATGTTTAATTTACTTTTTAAATCCAGCATCTTAGTGTGATACAAAATATTATAATTTCTAAAGTCATTAACAATCTTATTAAAATAAATCAATAAAAGTAATTTAAAAAAGAAGACCAACTATATGTATTTGCACAGGAAAGAAAAGGTAAGAAACAAGGAGGCCACCATAGATATAGGTGCTTTATCTCACACATATGAGAAACGTCCATGCCCTGCGGTCATTACGCATGACCCATAACTCCCCTTTCCAGATGACCCCTGCGCTCTTTGCTGCAGAATACACACGGGCCCCCTGCTGCCATCTCCAACCCAGAGCAAAAGTTCAACCGCCTTTCCTAGCGTGGTGCCCAACAATCAGGCGCTTTTTAACCTTTAGCTGCCCTGGGAATTCACTCAAAGGCAGAAATGTCCTAGTCAGTGTCTTCTTGCTGATAGCGATGAAAAGATTGACCCTTATCCGGTGGACCGTTCCTCATGTGACCTGCCTTGCCCCTACTTGGGAAATGGACAGAAACAACCTTTGTGCCCATTTTTATGGGAAAGAGAATTCCCTGAGTTGCTTCTGTAGTGTCCTCACTCACATACCAGGGAGACAAACCTTCTCCTGAACTTTAATTTGCATAGCAAAAATGTCTGTCCCTTATGAATGCCTACTCACGTCTGGAGAGCAAGCAAGGACATTTCAGTTTCCCCCTTGAGGACCCTGGCTCTCACTTCCCTTCACTAATATTACCCTCACCCTGGGTGACCAATGCCTTTCCCTCCCTCAGGACAAACTTTCTCAGTCACACTCACCGCCTCACCTGGCTCTCACCTTGAGAGAGGGCAGAAGCCCAGCTTCTCGAGGTTTATTTTAACCCCAGCAGCCATGCAGCACTGGTGGGTGAATGAGCCAAAGCTGGTTTCTATGAGCTACCAATTGACATGTCCATTCCCCGCAAAACTCCAACTTTGGAATGGTTTCAGGTGGGCACAAGAGAATGAAGGAAATGAAACCATCTTAAAGCTTGGCCTTCGTGACAGCCTCTCCATCATTCCACACACAGTGAGTTCCAAGGTCTGACAGTTTTGCTCTAAAACAGGACGTGTGTGGGAGTCAGCAGACAGGCTCTCAAAGGGAGTAAGAAGTGTCTGAAGACCGACCGCGTCTCAGCTGTCCCGCAGTGACCTTGCATGGAGGGAGAGCATCACCTTTTCTGACTCCAGCACAGACGGCCTGCCAAACCCGATCCTCCCCTCCTTCTCTCCACAACCCCCGAAATCCCCACAACCACGTGAAAACCTCCCTCTGCTCAGCCTGCACTGCATTTTGTACTGCTTATGATATTTTAAATATCCAGTTTACATTATTAAGGTGTCATTGTTCAATTTCCCTATTCAATGGTAAAAAGGCAAGAGCGTTTTTTTAACCTCCACAGCACGCAGGGCTGTGAGCTGATCTAGTTGGAACTCAGGAAGCATTTGTTACACTGAGTGGAGACACTACGCTCAGTCTGTCACCAATCGCTGGCTCGTTGCTAAGATTAATGTTTATGTCTATCTTTCTAAAATATTTGAAAGCCTCCAAAAGAGATATTCTACATCCTGTGGAAAAAAATGTTTGAGTTGGGATTCAATTTGAGCTTTTATGGGTTTTTTTTTTCTTTTTTTGGTAAATTTTTATTGGATTTATTGTGGTGGCATTGGTTAATAAATTTGTACAGGTTTCAAGTGTACAATTCTATAACACATCATCTGTATCTTATATGAGCCTTTATGGGTTTTTTTTTTTAAGAAAATACTTAGTCCAAAAATCTAGCACTTAAGGATTTCCTTGTATAGGTCACTGAATGTAAGCAGAAGTGTGTAATATGATAAGGCAACAGTTAAATTATTAATAACAACTAACTATGGTAGAACAGAGTGCTCTTCTTTCTCTGCCACTGAAGCGTACACGCTGTCCCCTTGGAGGATGGTTGGGTAACATATCTTTGAAATTCCCCAGGCTGTACCTCAAATAGTAAGTGTTTAGTGGTACAGAGGCTACTCAGGGAAGCTTAAGTTTCTCCTTCTGTCTCATGCTAAGACTTGCCCAGTCATTTCCATCACGGTTTCCTTCCAGGGACTCATCCTGTAGCCCAGCACGGCAGACAGGTGCAGCCAGCAAGCACGCCAAGTGGCAGGAACCAGACCCTGGCAACGCCAGTTATGGAACTGACACACGCGCCGACCTCGGTTACGACATTCCCACGCTGACTTCAGTCACGACAGTCACTGAGTTACCAAGAGAGCTCGTTTCGCACTCATTACCCACCTTAACTGGTGATGGTGACAAACTTTGGCTTGCAACCCTGTAGGGAACTAGGAGATGGAAAATCAAAATCACAGATAAAAATGTCAGATAGAGTTACCTGTGTTCTTTAAGAACAAAGAGCCACAGGGCACTTTACCAGCAAGTGGTTCCAGTGAGGCTGATAGAGAAATGAGTGGCAGAATCATGCAGATCGGCTTCTGATGTCCTCACCCCTCCTGCTGGACTCTTCCACCCACTCTTCCTCTGCCCACGACTGAGCTTGATGGTGCCTCCATGTCTGCCTGGAATGGCATGTGCGGTGATTAATAGCACACTAGAGTCATATTTGAATCCCTCTCTAGCACACTGACTGTATATGTATAAGGATGTTGACAAGAAGAATGTTTTTCTCAATTTTAAAATTCACTTTCTTAAGTAATACATAACTACATGGTCATTTTAAAGAGTCAGCTGATTGGTTTTGGCCTCTTGGGTGGGAGGGGCTTGGGCCACAGGTATAAGCAGGGTCAGAAGGGGCAGCACTGGGCCTGGAGCTCCACTCTCTTCACACGGAAGGCAGCACCTGGCCTCAGAGGCTGCGTGGGAGCTGTCCACAGCGGGAGTCTGGAATCCTACAGAGTTAGAGCCAGAGCGGTATTGGGAATATCTAGTTCTGTGATTCTGACTCTATAAGGATCAGAATTCCCTGAGCACTTGTTAAAATGCAAGTTCCTCGCCCCCACCCACAGAAGTTCTGAATTCTGCGTCTGCAGGTCTGGGGATCTGGTCCAATCTCTCGGTTATGCTGATGAAGAAAAGATCCAAGCAGTGTCCAGAGCCTAGGCGCAGCGAGCCAGAGTGTCTGCCACATGAGGGAACCCAGAGTTGCTCCACAGGAGCGGCTGGGAAGCAGCAGGAAACCAGGAAGGCTGTGTCTCCCCCACTGTCTCCAGCGCAAGGCAGCAGAGCACCCAGCAGGGCAGCAGTTCTCCAAGTCTGGTCCCCAGACCAGCCCCATCAGCATCACCCTGGCACTGGTCAGAAAAGCAAATTTGTGGACCCCACGTCAGAGCTATTGAATCACAGATTCTGGAAGTGGGACCCAGCAATCTGTTTTAACAAATCCTCCAGGCCATTCTGATGCCCACTGATATTTGAGAACCTTACAACAGAGGATAATCAGGTGACCATTTGTATTGCCTTTTGGAAAAGTTCCACTTGCTTCTGGATATGGGTGTCCCTAGAGTTCTGGAAACTCACTGGAAACCTCACTGCCAATACACTGTCAAGGTCATACTCAGGAGAATTTGAGAAATGACTCTACTTTCCTATCCAGAGTAACAGATCAATGCCAACAATGACCAGAAATCCATTAGGTACTGGAAACTGATGATGCGAAGTGTCAACTTCAGCTGAGCTGACTCCGGGGGAAGGGAACTGCTACGAAACAGAGTTGCCAGCACAAAAACTGTCACCGTCATCATTGCCAACATCTACCTTGTGCTCACTATTCACCTGGCACCGTCACTGGAACTTTATAAGTATTCATCCCCTTCATCTTCAAACACACACACAAATCATAAGGTTGGTACTGCTATATTTGTATTCTCCCATTTTACAATGAGAAAATTGAGACAAAGAAGAGACTAAGTGATTGGCCAATAATCCCATCACTCTGAAGGGTCAGAGTAGGGTATTGAACGCAAGTAGATGGACTCCTAAACCTCCACTCCTGAACTCCGAAAGAGAGGCAGCCCAGGTAGCGGTGAAGAGCACCCACCCAGCTCTGCCACTTACCGGTAATAATCATCTATTAACTGGCCTCCGGCCTCTAATCTCACTCTTTCCTGATAATCCATCCTAGAATAATTCTCTTTCATATGCAAATACACTTTTGTCAGTATCCTCCTTAAAATTCTTCCATTTTCTTTTCCGTATAAAATAAAATCTCAGCATACTTTGCCATTCACAAAGAAATGTTCACTTACTCACTCTGCTTCAACTTCCACCATTCTTCCCAGGGCACTGAGCCACAAACACCTCCAAACAGCTTGGTGTTACTCCTTCATTAAGCCAGCCTCTGTGTCCGCGACTGAAATGCCCTACCATCCAACCTTCCTCTCACTTAGAAAATTCCTACTCACTTTTAATTTGGGCTAAACCACCACTTCCTTTAGGGAAGTCTTCCTTGCGTCCCTCCTACCTAAGCTTAAGACACCCTTTTCTTTCTGCTTCCATTGACTATTACTCCATAATAGTGGTTATTATATTATGTTGGAATTGCCTACCTGTTCCTCCTGTAGCCTACAAATTTTGGGGAGCAGAAACTGTCATTTCATCTTTGCCATAGACCCAATGCACATCATAAATGCAAATAAATATTAGCTAAATAAATGGATGATGTGAATAGGGGACAGGTGAGCCCTTCACTCCAGGAAAAGCAAGAGACAAAGTTCAAAAATAACTAGAGAGGGAACCGAAATAACAATCAAGTCATAATAGTTGGTGTGAGATAATGCTCCAGAAACCCAATGTATTCAGTATAAACAAAGCAGCAATCCTAAGCAAGCGCTGACCCAGATATGCACCATTTCCTGCAATGACGCCACTGAGATATCTTCAACTGGGCATCCAGTTCCAGGAATCATTTAGTGAAAAATGTCTTTACTGATCCAAAGATTTCTTGACACTATGACACAAATTTTTGAAAGTTCCAATAGGACTCTCTCCTCATGGCCCTTGAAAGGGGTCCTCCTGGTGGAAATGCAGCTCACAGCTGCATGGACGAGAGCAGCCACCTTGAGGGGGACCACTCGTGCAGGCCTCGCGGAGGGCGAGGCAGGAGCACTGGCTGCAGAGCCAGAGAGGGTCTGAAACTGACCTGAAGGCATGAAGAGCTCAAACTTAAGACTTCAACCATCAAAACTGGTGTCTACAACTCAAAAAAGACTCTTTCATGAATCTAAATTTTCCTTCGGTTAAGAATAAACTAAAACTACCAAAAGTATATCTAAAGTTTCATTGTAGTGGCTTGCATAGTTTAGTGGTGCATCTCACAGTGTGTGCTTGCTGACTACTTGAGTTCAGTCTGTTTGTCATTGATTTTATAGACCAATATGCCACTAAAATTTATATATTCCAAAATAGCTTGTTATTATACTTATGATATTCTAACACATAATATAAACCCATGGCTAAATTATAGAGAGCTATATGTGTGCATGCATGTATATGTATGTATTATACATGTGAAATATAATACACATATTATTTATATATATTAGGGAAGAGTAAAATAGCACTTGTATTAGAAAAACAAACCCTAATGTCATACTCCTTTAATTAAAAAGCTTCCATATTAAACTGCTTCCCCAATCTTTGAAAAGATCTATTTGAAAAGTAATAATCAGCTCAGGACTATTTCTGGGGTAAAATTCTCCAGACTTTAGCTTCCAGCCATTGTTTAAAGTGTTCCATATGAAAATGGAGAAAAGATTCCCAAGGAAATGATCTAGGACCCTTGGACTCATTGATGGAAACTCTAAAAGAGGCTAATTATTAAAATGTAGCCCAACCATAATTCTAAATGTAGGTGAAACTCCATATCCTTATAGTTTAAAAGCAGCAATGGTATCGCGAAACATGTTGAGCTCCTGCCTTCTGTAGTTCTTTTCAGGACACATGGTCCCAGCCCCTCATGAACTTACACTTTGGTTAGACATAAATATACATATGCACAAACATACAAACACAACTAAATTTGGAAGGCAGCCTTTCGTACATGTTACAGAACTGGTACAAATCAAAAACCACTTCAGGAACCTGGAGTGGGAGATGTCAAATGCTCAATGGGGGAGACTCTCTGGAAGAAGTAAGTAGAGGAGAGAAGTCCTAAAGGAAGTACAATTTGGTAGAGACGGGCACGGCAGGAAAAGAGTATGTGGAGGGCAAAGGCACAGAAGCAAACTTCCTGTTCCCACCTCAGGGACTATGCAGATGCTGTTCCCCCTGCTTGGAATGCTTCCCTTAGACGTGCAAGTGGCTCACCCCTCACTTTCTTCAGGTCTTTACTCAAAACCCACCTTCTCAGTGCAGCCTCCCTGGCCACCTTATCTAAAATTTCAACCCTTGTGACCCCCTAATGTTTCATTAGCTTTCTCTCTTTAGATTTTCTGTGCAATGCTTACCACTGTCTAATCTATGTGTTTTATATTTTAGTTATTTTTCTCACTTTGTTTCTCCCACTAGAACATAAACTCAACAGAACAGGGAATTTTGTCTGTTTTGTTTACTACTGGATTCTCAGCACCTAGAGTGGGGCCTGGCACAGAGTGAGCCCTCGGTGAATGTTTATGGAGTAAATATGTGGTATGGAGGAGTAAAAAGTTGAATGAGCTATTATTAAAATATCAAATAGACAGAAATAGAAATTTTACATGAGGGAATCCAGTTTGTGAATTTGGACAGACAGTTTGGAGACAATTGGGGAGAACCTGGAATGTTCTACCAAGCACTCAAATAAATGGCCCCTGGGACAGTGTGAAGGGCCATCTGGTCTACTTCTCTCATTTCTCGGTGGCCCCACACATAAGTCATCCTAGACAAAATCAGCTAATCAGCTCTCCATTTACTCAAGGTTCATTGCATATTTCTTAGAGGCTGAGGTAAACATCACAGAGCACAGATTTACAGCCTGGTCACCCCACTTCCAACCTCAGAAGAGGATGTTTACATCTTTGCAGAGCTGGCTGCTCAATTTCCCCTAAATGTTTAGGATGATTGGCCCTGGATATAATTCCCATTCACTCTAATGGGAAAACTGGAAAGGAGAGGGTGGTTCAGTGTGAAAATGAATATTTTCTGTTATAAAGTCTGAGAAGCAGCTCCCTGAAAGGGGTCTACAGAGGCCCCTGGCTCATTGGCACTCACCACTGCATTTGTGCTGAGCAGGAGAGAAAATGCTAAGCATTAGAAGCCTTGGGCGACATGTATTAATTATCCGCCTGTGTGCCCTAGTCAGGGTCCTGAACTGCACCTGCATGCATTTCCAACATCTCTCGCCCATTTAGGTGGGAAGAACACATATAGAAGACATGAGACATGACATACACTGAACATTCTACACGGAAGGGAGCTGGAATTTCAGCGGGCTGCCACTCCACACTGAATGCCCTTGTGTATAGGACACTCACAGGTTCCGGTGTCCATTGGCAACATGAGTCCCCATCTGCTCCCCAACAGAGAGCATGTAATATTTTAAAAAAAGAAAAAGAAAAAGAAAAGAAAAGAAAGGCGGAACAAAAGGAAATGACATAAGAAAGAAGTGATGGAGCAGAAGCAGGGAGACATCCAGTCAACCACAAACCACACAAAGTAGGCATTCAGTATCTACTTGCTGAATTGAATTATTTGTTGAAAGCTTAATTTGTTTTTAAGGAACATTTACTCCCATTTAGTTGGTTTAAACGAGTCTTAATATAACTGACAATAAGCTATTGCACAGCTAGCAAAAACAAACTTCTGGCTGCGTGCTCTGATTGATGAGATGAAAAAAAACATTTCTAATTAACATTTGAAATTCTTGAGTGAAATAGTCAACAAACTGCAATAAAAGCAATTAAAAGAATTCAAATATCTACAAAAAATCACCTCCATTTTCAACCCCATTTTTAAGTCAGGCAAAGAAATAATAACTCTCTATATTTTTAAATTATTTTTCACCTCTGTATCCAATACTTGCTTTTCCAATATGAACATTACACAGCTCATATTCATTTTAAAACAAAAAAAGCATAGAAAATGTTCACCGACTTGACAAAAAAAAAAAAAAGCTAAGACATCGACAGAGATCAAACAGACAGTACAATGCTGTCACAAGAGTCTGTTTTATTTCGAGCTCAGCAGAGGGCATATGCCTTAGGCCTCCATGTCCAGTTCCATGAATGAGGGTGCGAATCATCAACGAGCCCACGGCTTGCAAATTTCAAATCAAGCTTGTTAAAAATGTGGTGACATATATACATTATTTAGAGTGCATTTTCCTGTTTTGAAGAGGTGATTTGTGTCTCTGGAATTTGAAGTCCTCATTTTAAAACAAATTTTTAAATAAGGATTTTACCCTTATTTAACTTGTCTCCTTTAGATGTATTTTTAGTAGTCAGATTGCTATTTATACTTTGTCTACACAGTGAAATGATACAGATTTTGCTGACATTTTAAAGCTCATGAAAATTGTCCTAATTTTCTTAGGACCCATAATTTCAAACTTGATATTGTTGAGACTTTTCTGGAAAGTGAAAGGAGAAAATGAATTTTTTCAAACAACTTTTCTGTGCCTTCATATGTTGGATGCCAGCTTTGTATGTTGGATGTCTTCTGTGTGTGTTTTATATGTCAAGTCATTCCAACGTAGGTATATTATCCTTATTTTACCTCTGAGGGAACTGAAACTTAGGAACTGGCCCACGGTCACACCGCTAGAAATAGCAGAGCCAGAATCCAGTCCAGGTTTGTTGAGTGCCAAGGCCCGGGCTCTTGTCCACGAGGGGTCAAGAGGCAGGATTATGTAAGAACTGGAGGGGCCTCAGAGATTGCCTAATCCAACACAGCACACCCCCCTCCTTCTCCCATTTGCTTCCAGCTCTGCCAGATACACACATTTCAGACAAGAACACTGGAAATCAGATCATCTAAATGCTCTTCTAAGCCACAAGTTATGCAAATGGTCAATGTCCTCATACAAAGTGACACTTAACAGCTTTAAAGGTGCAAAATTGTCGATTTTTACATTCTCCCCACCCAATGTTTTAAAGTGAACTTTATTGACATATACAGAAAACTCCGTCTATTTAAAGCATGCAAGTCAAGGACTGTTGACAGATCTATACACTCTGGAAACCACCCCAAAATCAAGATACAGAACATTTCCACCTGCCCCCAAAGAGTCCTCATGTTCCTTTGCATGCTATTCTTCCTCGTAGCCATAGCCCAAGGCAAAATGGATCTGCTTTCGCCACTATTGGTTGCTATTAGTCACTAGTTCCATTTTCTGGAATTTTATATAATTGCATTCACACAGTATATACTCTTTTGTGTTGGAATTTCTTCCTTTGGCATAGTGATTCTGAGATTCATCCATGCTGTGTAGTAATAACTTATTCCTTTGTACTGCTGAGTAGCACTCCACTGTATGGATGCACCAGCTTTTGCTTCTCCACTGCCTGTTGATGGATACTTAGGTTATTTCCAGTTCTTTTATCTGTCGTAAATAAAGTTGCTGTGAACATAAATGTACACAAATCTTCATGTTATCATCTGTTTTACTTTTATTGGGCAAATACCTCACAGCGGGATGGCGAAGCAGTACAGGATGGGGCAAAAGTAGGTTTCTGGTTGTTCATACGAATAATAATACAATAATTAATAAACAAGAATAGAAGAATAAACTTTGTTTTTTGAGTATTCACAACTGTAAACGTACTTTTGCCCCACCCTATATATTAGGTGTCAATTCAATTTTTTAAGAAACTGACAGTTTTCCAAAGAGCTTATACTATTTCACATCCCTACCAGCAATTTCGTGTTCTAGTTGCTCCATATCCTTGCCAACATTTAGTCAAAACATTCCGTCTTTCTAATTTTAATCACTCTGGTATGCGTGTGTGTGCGTACATATATATACACACACACACGCGCACAAATATATACTTCATTTGCATTCCCCTGATGAACAATGATGTTAAACATCCTTTTATGTGCTTATTAGACATACTAATATCTCTTATAAAGTGTTTAATTTTTACTCATTTTTTATAATGTTGTTTGCTTATTATAGACTTTAAGTGTTCTGTTTATAATCTGTACACAATTTTTTGTAAGATATATGTTGTGGTGGTTTTAAAGCTATGTCCACAAATTCTTGGATACTTCTCCCCTCAAGAGGTAGAGCCTAGGTCAACTCCCCGTGAGTGTGGGCTAGCTTTCGGGACTTGTGTCTAGTGATTAGAATGTGGCAGTTACGGTATATCACTTTGGAAAGTTGATCATAAAAAGACTGCAGCTGTTTTGTTTTGTTTTGTTTTCAGTAGTTCTTTCTCTTGAGTTACCCCCTGTAGGACAAACCAGCTGCCATGTCACAAGGGCAGACAGGAAGCCTGTGGAGAGTCCCATGTGACTAGAAGCTAAGATGTTGCTGGCGGATCTTCTGCCAACAGCCATGTGTGTGGGCTTGGAAGTTCGTCTTCCCCCAGTCAAGCCTTGAGATGACTGCAATTCCAGCCCACAGCTTAACTGCAACCTCCCAGATTGTTGCCCCCCGGAGAATGAAAGATAGTAAGTGTTGTTGTTCTAAGCTGCTAACTTTTGGGGTAATTTGATATACAGCAATACATAACCTATATGCTTTGCACAAATTGTCTCCCATTCTATGGTTTGCCTTTCATTTTTCTAAGGGTGTCATTTAAGAGTAAAAGCTTTTAATTTTGATAGGCATATTTATTATTTTTTAAAATAGTTTGTGATTTTTGTATCTAAGACCTCTTTACCTAAGGACACAGAGATTTTTTCCTGTTTTCTTCTAAAGTTTTTATTGTTTTTCTTCTTAAATTTGGGTTTATGTTCTATTTCATATATGGTATGAGATAAGAATCAAGGTTCATTTATTTCCTTACAAATATTCCCTTTATCCACCATCATTTGTTAAGAAGAATTTTTCTCGATTACACTGCCATCTTTGCTAAAAATCAACTTATCTTAGATATATTTCTGAGCTTTTGCTTCACTGATCTACATGTCTACTTTTCATCATTACCACATTGTGTTGATTACTGCAGTTTTACATTAAGTCTTGAAATTAAGTAGCATAAGACCTCCAACTTTGTTCTTTTTAAAAACTGCTTTGGTCATTCTAGGTCATTTGCACTTTTATATACATTTTAAAATCACCTTCTTAATCTCTACCAAAACAGGCTGCTGAGATTTTGATTAGAAATGCATTGAATCTATAGCTCAATTTAGGGAGAATTGAGCTCTTTAAAATATTGAGTCTTGGCTGCATATTTTTCACAATATCATCGAGTTTGGGGGATATTACTAGCATGGAATGTCACACATAAAGGAAACTTCCTGTTGTGCAATTACTTGGCTTTTATGAATTTAGTTTTACAGTTTAGAGCCAAGTCTCAACTCCCCCACGTGGGTATGTGTCAGTTTCCTAGTCCATAAGGCAGAGAAGGAGGACACTCGTCTCTGGGGACAGCAACCAGAGCTCAACGGAGACAGAATGAGGGGGCAGAATTAAAGAAGCGCAGTTCCTTTTGACTCCAAGAATTGGGGGGCAATAAATGTTTCCCTAGAATAATTTTGAAAAAGAATTCTTTAAGAATGCATCTTAACTAGTAATTTTTTTTTGTTTTGATGTTATTTTCTGGTGACCTACAAATGAGTTACACAAACAGCTAATATTTTATCTAAACCTGATAAGAATCTGTCTTTGTTTCATTTATTCATTCAAGAAATATTTAGTACATTCCAGGCCTGAATTAGGCACTCATTATGGGGTGTGTGTGTGTGTGTGTGTGTGTATTCTTGGTGTACATAAGTATACCTATAATTGTGTATGTATTTATCTGTATTTGTATATAACTTTAGATAAAAATTATTGTTGCATTTCCCCTCCTTCTATCTTTTGATCTAACATCGAAACTATGTATCATTGATTATTTCAACCTCTTCGCAGTTTGTTATGTTTCTGACATTGTGGCAAAAACATAGTTTCTCTCGCCTCTCTTTTGAAGTTTGAAGAAGGAGAATATGGTTAGAAGGAGATAAGGTTCGAGCTAATGCTAGCATGATAACCTTGCCCTGTTGCGTAGCTGAGGCCACAGGCAGTCCAAATCACAAGGGAGATACAAAAGCCAACAAGTCTTACTCTGTGCCTATCAGGTGCTTAGACTTAAATATACTGAAGGCTCTTTATGTCAATATCGTCACAACTTGAATTTCACTATTGTTCTTTAGTGATTTAAGAAAGCTGAACGGATGCAGGCAGAGCTGCTAGGAGGTCTCTGCTATGATCCCCGTGAAAGGAAACTTAAATCAGGACCAGCCGAGGCAGTAGAAATGGAGAGACGGGGGTGCATATGGGCAGGGTCATAGCTGCTGACAGACTGGGTGTTGGGTTTGAGAGAGAGAATGACGCCCAGGTCACTGCAACTGCAGATGCTACTAGGTTCAGTGAGATTTGGGGATAGCAGATGACAGGACTGGTGGGGGAACAGGATTAATTGGCCTTCATATGTCATATTCATGTTGAGGTGTGTTTGAGGCCAACAAGGGGAATACATAAGGACAATGCATGCCCTGGCATTCAAAGGAAAGACCTGGGCCACAGAGATAAATTTTCACATCACAGCTTTGTAGAGGGGGATTCAAGCTTGGCCACGGAGCTTGACTGAAAACAATGTAGAGCAAGAAGAAAACAAACAGGCCCAGGACTGAGCCTTTAGGAATTCTAACATTCGATGGCCATGTGGAGGAGCGTGAACATAAAAAGGAATTAAGGAAGAACAGAGATAAAATTAATTGGAAAACCAGTGGAGAGTGGAAGCCAGAAGAAAAGAGTGTTTCAAGAAGGCTGGGGTGCCGGGTGGTCTACAGTGTTCAATGTTGCTGAAGGCAAGAAAAATCAGAATGGGATTGGCAAACTGTTTCATAACTGGATACAGTTTCTAGCTAAGGAGAATCTTATTACTGAAAGAGAGAAAGAAGGAAGAAGGAATGAAGGAAGAGAGGGAGGGAGGAAGGGATGAAGAAAGGGAAGTCATTTTTTAAGACAAAATAAGAAAAAAACTAGAGGCATGATTCTTGGCACTCCCTACCTATGGATTGGAGAATCCAAGTTTCAGATTTCTCTTCAAATTATCATCTTTGGCTAGCAAGCAGAAAATAAATTTCTTCACCTTTTGACAAATTAGAAATGTCAGTGTTCTCCCCTGAGGAAAATTCTAGATGTGGAATTTTTCTGGCTGAAAAAAAAAAACCTTTCACCACCTACATCGACATGCGCCAGGAGGAAACTTCGGGTGCAGTGAGCCTCTTGACTCCCCAGGAGACCCAGCTCCTGGCATCCCTGTAGCTCCCAACTCGGGTGGCACTCAGTAACCCAGTGGGTTTATTTCGTAACCCTCCTTTTAGACAACCCAGAACTGGCGATGCATGCAGAAATTCCCCTATGTTCAGGGGCAAACCAATTTTGAGATAGGAATAGAAACATATCCAATCAAACAAAAATAGAGGCTATTACCACAATATACATTTTTTCCCAATGTTGCTTTCTGACACATCATTTTCTTTTTTGGATTTTCTTAGCACATAAAATTTCACACTGGAATTCCAGACACCTGAACTTAGTTTTGTTACATAAACTAACTTACTTTAGGATGTGGGCAAACCATTTGACCATCCTGAGTTTCAGTTTCCTCATCTTTAAATTAAAAAAAAAAGTCTACCTTACCTGTGTCTCATCCCTGTCGCAGTGATTGCTGTCACGCACAGAGATGTTCTTTAAGAACCACAAGACTCTATTAGAATGCCATGGGGACATTTTCATCAGTGTTTTCAACTTATTATGATATGACTTGTATTTCCAAAGGTGGTTAAGACAAACGATCAACACAACAGCCCTCTAACTGCTTACAGCAGAGATTTTAAAACTTTGTTTTTATTTGGGCATCATAATTCATATTCTATTCTATAATTTTCATGGTATTTTTAAAAGTTTAACCCTGATACTCTCTCACAAACAAATAAACACACAAAATGTCTTGCTTTGGTTTTACCTTAACACCTTTTAAAAATAACTCCACCTTATCCAGACTGTCAAAGTCACCCCCACCACCCACTTCAAGTGTCACTTTCTCTCGAGAACTTCCCTGACTTCAGCGCACTCCGCCAGCCCTGCCTGTGGCTCCGTAGCCGCAGGGCCCAGCTGTGCTGTGCTTTCTTGCTCTGGCCTTTATTTGTTCTGGTTGTGTGCCTCCTCAGCTTCAACTAGGACGATAAAAAATAGCATTGAAACCTCCAAAGTATATCCCATTGTTCTTTCACAGTTCTTCATAGAACCTAACCCACTCCAGACACATATGTTTCTAAAACTCTTAAACTGAAATAGCTTGAGGCAACGTGTGGGGCAGAGAATAAAGACGAAGAAGTTAGAAAACTGGAGTTCTAGCTCAGCTCTGCCACTCACTAGCTGGTGGCACTAATTTGCTTCACGTCCCCGCGTCTTCCTTATCTGCAAATGAGGAAGCTGGACTAAGTCCAGTCCCTTTGAGTTAATTCCTTGAAAATCAAGATCACATTTTACAGACTCCTTGCAGCAATTACCTTCGAAACTTCTCCCTGAAGAGTTCACAACACCTAACCTGTGTTTTCAGAGTCTAATCTCTGGTTATTCTTCCTATTACTACTTCTAGTATTAACACAGTGTTCGTCCAGCTCCTCCTATATGTCATGCCCTGTGCCAAGCACTTTTAATAGTAATCTCTCTGGGGCATTAACCCAGTCAGGGCTCGAAGCGCTGCTCTGGGAAGTGGCTAGCACAGCCTGTCCTGCTGACACTCCTAGCCCTGGACACCAAATGCCACCCTGGCACTGCTGTCCCTGCTGCCACTGAACTGGTCCTTCTGTTACCACCCCTGTGAGAAATCCCTTTTGACCTGCAATTCTGGGGCAGGTGCCTGCACCCCAGTTGCAAGGAAGACTAGAAAAGCAAGTAGCTGGCATTATACTTGTTGTGGATGCATTCCTTAAACATAGGAAGTAGCTTCTCCATGCTGCTTGTACAATCAAAAAGGACAACAAATGTCCATTTCTAATTATCTCCACCATTATAACTCCTATTTTTCCAGATCAGGAACATGAGGCTTAGCAAGGGTAAATAACTTGCCCAAGGTTAGAGAGCAGGCAAGTGGCCAAGTCAGTTTATCTGAACCCAGTAACACTGCTTCCTTTGGGCTCAAGAGCTTCCATTGAATGCGATTCTTCAAGGACAGGTTAGTTTGGGCTGCATATTTCATTATCTTCATCACCTTTATCATTGTCATTAACATTATCACGATATTGAAAGACAATCTACAAAGTTGTGACTCAGTGGACAACCTACCCACAAACTCCCACATCACTGGGATGTAACTGTCGGTACTGATAGGCAGAAGATGTACTCCAATAAAAATACTTTTAAAAGTAGTTCCCACGGACAGAATCAGAGTAGACAAACATCAGGAGCAAAGTCACAACTCATAACCCTGGAGCCAAAGCTTAGCACCAGGTCAATGTTAGAAACAGTGTTTTCATCTAAAATAGCTACCATCTGCAACTAAACTCAGTAACAACAACTTTACAAACTGCAACCTGTTCTCCCTGAAGCTGTTTCCGTCACAATTATGAAAGAGGAAAGCTCCTGGTCCTCTGCTAATAACTCAGTGCAGTCAAGAGAACACCATGCATTTAGAGGGTTGGATTCACTTCAAGAAAGCCTGAGGAAAGCAGTCCTCTCCCCGCTCCCACACACCCTCGAACAGCAGCTTTCCAGCCTAGCGGAGAACTGCTACGTGGTCCGTTCCTGGTTGTGTGTGGAAGAGGGAAGAGAAAGAAGAGCGGCAGGGACACATTCGATCATTGGGCGGCCCCCAAACCACATTTTATAGTCACAAGCATCAGTCTCCTTTACCGTGAACCCTCTGCCAGAACCGAAAACGAGAAACAAAATCTCTAACTGGGGGTTGCTCTCCCTGCCCTTCCTCCCAGCCTCGTTCAGTGGAGGTGACAATAAGCAGGCAAAGGGCCCAGAAGCCAGGACAAGGGGAATGGCAGAGGCCATCTACAGAAACCAGAAAAGCAGCTACTCACTCATGAAGGAACCAAGAATCAGCGACATTCTTGCTCCCCAAGCAGCACCCTTCATGTGTTTCTATTCAAATATTGAGCTATGATCAATTTCTAGGAATTATTTTGATTTCCCTAAACTCGTATGTATAACCTGCCCCATCTCACTGTAGATTGTGTGTGAACTATGTGTACTCACTTGCCCTGAGTCATCTGACTCTAATTTAAATATACTCTTCCCGGCTACCTACTCCAACCATAACTATTCAATGTACTTATCATAATAATTCACCTAAAATGAGCAATAAAACAAAATGGAGCTTCCTCCTGTGGCCAGGAACTTTCACAAAGCTTAGGCCTGCCAGCAATCACGGGCCTTTCACTCCAGGGCCTTTCCCACTGTTAATAAAGCCTCTCGGTCCTTCGGAGCTGCAGTCCTGAGAGAGAAGGCAAAAAGAACAGACAAAAATGATGGAATCTCACAGCTCTCACTTTTCAAACTGTTTCATGCTGAAACTCGCTACTCTTCATGACGGGGAGCCACTGGAGAGCTACTTAAAGGTCAGGCACCAAGAGAATTTAGAGAGAATATTCCATATCCTGAAGGATTAAGAATGTTGTCTTTTAAAACAAGTAATAATGGTATTACCTGTAGACACTTTGTCAACCGCACCCACATAATTTTAAATAACCAAAGATTATTTAGAAGAGGAAGATTAGTTGTTGAGATTGTGAAAGAATGGAATAAATTTTAGACAGGTCTGTTGCTCTCACTGGTAACCTTGATTGGCTCAGTCTATTTGACACGTCCAAGGGTGGAAGTGCTGGGATTGACGTGACGGGCAGTCCCGGCAGTGAATCAAAAGAAGTTAGAGGCAGCTTTGGGCCCCTCGTTCTGAGAAGCAGATGAACCAAGTCTGAGTGTGTCAAAGGGGTGTTGCAAGAGAGTATGAATTCCCCAAGATCACACAGCCAGGTCACAAGTGTGGTCTCCTGACTCTGCTCAGGGCACTTTCCCTTCCATTGTTTAGACTTCCTGCTTTAAAGAACAGACATATTAACTCAGTGAGGAACCCAATGTGATGAGATGTCATCATTAGCTGAAAACCACCACTCAGACTGAGAAAGATTACACCACTGAGGTGCCATCTTCACTGTTCTTTCTCAGGTTTATTTTTAAATGCCGTTCTAGTACCTCTGGAAATGTCTGCAGCTCTTTACATGAAATGCACTCGCCCCTGCTCTGTGCTTCTCCAAATTCTATTTGGCCCTCAGAGCTCCACTTGAGCCCTGCAGTATTTATCCAGGACGCTTTCTTTGGTCACCCTGGTCCTCAATACCTCATCGCACACCAAAACAGAGGCATCACAGCAAAGAGGTGACAGATGAAGGTTTTAATTAGACAAATTAAGTCTAGATGCAAAATCTGCTCTTTACCAGGTATACAGGTTGGTGTGTGTTACTTATCCAGGAGGGAAGATTGTATATTTTCCTCATATTGTGTTTAGTTTAAAAACAAAACAAAACCTTTTTAGCATTTAGTGTCTAACCTAGAGCTTCCCAACAGCAAGCCAAGCACACTTGTGGCTTAGGAATGGATCACATTGGTCAATCTCATTAACATCTGGGACAGCCAGAGGGAGCTGGAGGCAACTGGGAAGGCCAGAGTCTGCCAGGCTCACCACCTCTGGCCTCGAGCATGGTCCCCATGAGACAACATGGTGAGTTGATTCTAGCACCTGCTGCTCCACCAACATACTGAACACAGTGAACAGGGTCCTCTACTGCCAGGGCATCTGTGTCAGCAGCCCACTATAGAGTAGCCACCACCCACCAAGAATAAGAGACCCAAAGTTGCAAAGGGTAGTCCAAGGCCAGGCCAGTATTGAGGATGCAAATGGAAATTAGACAGTCAAGACAGGGGCTCTTGGAAGGCTCAGCTCCAAGCAGCAGACCCAAATTTCTGTCTTCACCGATTTTGGATACTTTGTCCATTTGAGGCTGATCTAATCTTTTTAATAGTGTCCAACCTAACTGCAGAGGATTGGTTTAAAACATCAAGTGAAGAGTGACACCACCAAAAACGTCAGAATAGGAAGCTCCAGGAGTCAGCACCTCACAGACCCGCCCTGCAAGAAATGTTGAAGGGAGTCCTTCAGGCTAAAACCAGAGGACACTAGGTAAGAACCTGAATCCATATAAATAAATTAATATCAATGGTAAATATAACTATATAGGTAAATATAAAAGCTAGCATTTTATATTTTTGTTCATACCTCCTCTTTTCATTTCCTATATGATTTAAACCTAAATGGACCTAAAGCAACTATAAATTTGTGTCAGTTGGCACACAATGTATAAGGATGTAATTCATGACCTTAGTAACAGAAGATGGGGAAAACAGAAAGAGAAAAGAGAAGAGTTAGGGTATGCCATTAAACCTAATTTGGGTACCAATCCAAACTATATTGCTATAAATTTAAATCCAAAGATACAAGTAGATTGAAAGTGAAAGATGGAAAAAAGATATTCTATGTAAATAGTAACCAGTAAAGACCTGGGGTGGCCATACTAATACCAAACAAAATAGATATTAAGTAAAAAATTGCTAGAAGAGACTAAGAGACTTTTGGGCAATTGCTAGAAATTGCCCAAAAGGAACCTGGAATTATCTTCTGGAGGGCAGGCCCTTGTGGTACAGGCTTCTCCCCACTCCCTAGCTAGGTGAGTGTTCTAGGAACCCATCTGTATCAGTGCACCAGCTGGTGTTGTGTGGCAGGCTGTGTTCAGCTCCAGTGAATTTTTTTGAAGACTCAACGTATTTGCCCATTTCCTTATGGGTAACTTACAAGCACACCTGCCCACACTGTGCTGAGTGTGCAACAGTTTTTGACCAAAAATGGCATGACCCCCATGCCCCACCCTTCCTATTCACCTGATGTCACCCCGAGCAACTTTTTTTGGTTTCCCCTGGATGAAAAAATTCCCCAAAGGGAAACGTTTGCTGATGTGGAAGAGGTGAAACAAAAAATGGCAGAAGCACTAAGAGGCATCAATCAATGAGTTCAAAAACTGTTTTGAGCAGTGGAAAAACATCTCAGTAGGTATGTTGCATTAAATGGAGAGTATTTTGAAGATGACTGAAGTTTAAAGATGTACAAATAGATAAACAATTTTTTATAAATAAATTCCTTTTTTGTGTTCCCCCCATGTATTGACAAAAAGGTCAACTTACCAATAAGATATAACAATTAATATTATATTCAGGATGTGGAAAAGTAGGTTTACAGTTGTTCATATGGAAAATAGTACAAGATTAATATATAATAATACAAGAATAAACTCTGTATCTTGTACTCACAACTGTAAACATACTTTTGCCATACCCTGTATGCACCAAACAAAACAGCCACAAACTATCAGTGTATGAGGAAACACTGACAGAATTGAAGAGGAAAATAGACAGTTCTACAATAATAGTTGGAGGCTTCAATACCTCACTTTTAATAATAGATAGAATATTTTGACAGAATATAAAAAAGAAAATAGAGAATTTGAGCAACACTACAAATGAACTAAACCTAACAGACATGTAGAGAGCACTTGATCTAACAGCAGAATACAGCCTTCTTAAGTGCACATGGAACATTCTGTAGTCTATATCACATACTAGGCCATAAAGTAATTCTCAACAAATATTAAAATACTGAAGCCATACAAAGTATGTTCTTTGACCACATGGAATGAAGCTAGAAACAAACAATTAAAGGAAACTGGAAAATTCACAAATATGCAGAAATTAAACAACACACACTTACCCACACAATAAATCAAAGAATAAATGGCTAGTGAAATTATAAGATACTTTCAGGTAAAATTTTAAAATATATACTAAATCTTGTCAATGTAGCTAAATCGATGACTTTGAAAATGTACAGCTGTAAATGCTCATATTATAAAATTAAAAATATCAAAACAAGTTAAAAATCTAACTTTATATCTTAAGGAACAAGAAAAAAGAAGAACAAAGTCAACCCAAAGCTAACAAAGGAAAGTAAATGATAAAGGTTACAGCAAAGATAAACAAAATAGAGAATAAAAAACAATAGAGACAATAAAAAACCAAAAGTTGGCTCTTTGATAAGAATAACAAATAGACAAGTTTTAACTAGACTAAGAAAAAGGAGAATAGATGCTGATAACTAAAAGCAGAAATGAAAGTGGAGACATTACTCTCAATCTTACAGAAATGGCAAGAATTACAAGAGAACTCTATAAACAATTGTACATGAATGAATTAGATAATCTACATAAAATGTACAAATTGTTAGAAACAGAAGTATTACCATAGCTGACTCAAGAAGTAGTGAAAAAAATCTCAACAAACCTGTAACAATTAAACACACTGAATCAGCAATACAAAACCTCCCAACAAGGTAAATTCCAGGACCAAATAGCCTCACCAGTGAATCCTAACAAACATTTAAAGAATCAATAGAAATTCTGCTAAACTGTTCCATAAAAAATAGAAAAGTAGGGAAAACCTCCTAACACATTCCGAGACCAGCACTACTACCCTGCCACCAAAGCCAGGGCAGATGCAAGAAAGAAAACTGCAGAAGTAAAACTATATTTGTAAATGCCATGATTCTATGTACAGAACATCTCAAAGATCTACAAAAAATAAGGTAAAAATACTAGAGCTAACAAACAAATTCAGCAAAGTTTCAGGGTACAAGATCAATGCATAAAAGTAGTTTGTTTTTATACAATGAATAATCTAAAAAGGAAATCAAGAAAACAATTTCATTTGTAATAGCATCCAATAAAATAAACTTCCCAAGAAATTTAATCTAGAAGGTGAAAGACTTGTACATTGAAAAACTACAAATATAGATTTTATATATTGTATACCAATTGACATAAATTTATAGTTACTTTTATCTATTTAGTTTTAAATCACACAGAAAACAAAAAGAAGAGGTATAAACAAAAATATAAAATACTAGCTGTAATATTTACCTTTGTAGTTATATTACCATTGACATTAATTTATTTGTATTCAAGTTCCTGTTTAGCGTCTTTTTGTTTTAGCCTGAAGGACTCCCTTTAACATTTCTTGTAGGGCAGGTCTTTAAGGCAGTGACAAACTCCCTTAGCTTTGGTTTATCTAGAAATGTCTTAATTTTGCCTTCATTTTGAATGATAGTTTTTGCCATGTATAAAGTTCTTGGTTGACAGTTTCTTTTTCTTTCAGTACTTTAAATATATCATCCAACTGCCACTTTCAATAATGGATAGAACGTTCAGATAGAAGATCAATAAAGAAACAGAGGACATGAACAGCTCCATAGAACAAATGAACCTAACAGTGGTATACAGAATATTACACCACCAACAGCCGAATGCACAAGAAACATTTTTTAGGTTATACTACATGAAACAGCTGTAACAAATTTAACAAGAATGAAATCAGACTTCCAGCCAAGATGGAGGCGTAGGTAGATACACTTTGCCTCCTCATACAACCATAACAAGGACAACAAATTTAAAAACAAAAAATAACCATTACTGCCAGAAAATCAAACTGTATGGAAGTCCAACAACCAAGGAGTTAAAGAAGAGACATTCATCCATACCAGTAGGAGGGGTAGAGATGGGCAGCTGAGATGGAGAGGACTCATGGCAAGGCGGCAGCTGGGGGAGAGGGCAGTTCCATATTTGTATGTAGATAAACAGGGAGGAGCAACTGGGGAGCAAGAGAGACTGCACAACCCAGAGCTCCAGTGTGGGAAAATAAAGCCTCAAAACCTCTGACTGAAAAAACCTGTGAGAGTTGAGGCGGCAGCAGGAGAAACTCCCAGCCTCACAGGAGAGTTCGTTGGAGAGACTCACAGGGTTCTAGAACATATACAAAACCACCCACCTGGGAATCAGCACCAGAAGGGCCCAATTTGCTTGTGGGTAGCAGAGGAACCAGCTGAAAGCTGAGCAAGTGGCATTGTTCCCTCTTGGATCCCTCCTCCACATACAGCACCACATCACAGTGACGTTGGTTACCCCGCCCTGGTGAATACCTAAGTCTCCACCCCTTACTATGTAACAGGTGCGCTGAGACAAAGAAAAAAAAAGAAAGAAAGAAAAAAAAAAAAGCCCAAATGAAAGAACAGATCAGAGCTCCAGAAAAAATACAACTAAGTGACAAAGAGATAGCCAACCTATCAGATGCACAGTTCAAAACACTGGTGATCAGTATGCTCACAGAATTTGTTGAGTATGGTCACAAAATAGAAGAAAAAGTGAAGGCTATGAAAAGTGAAATAAAGGAAAATGTACAGGAAACCAACAGTGAATTCAGGGAAGGACACTGGAACTCAAATCAACAGTTTGGAGCAGAAGAAAGAAAGAAACATTCAACCAGAAAAGAATGAAGAAACAAGAATTCAAAAAATTTGAGTAGAGGCTTAGGAACCTCCAGGACAACTTTAAACGTTCTAACATCTGAATCATAGGGGTGCCAGAAGGAGAAGAGGAAGAGCAAGAAATTGAAAACTTATTTGAACAAATAATGAAGGAGAACTTCCCCAATATGGTGAAGGAAATAGACTTCCAGGAAGTCTAGGAAGCTCACAGAGTCCCAAAGAAGTTGGACTCAAGGAAATACACACCAAGCCACATCATAATTACATTACCCAAGATTAAAGAGAAGGAGAGAATCTTAAAAGCAGCAAGAGAAAAGGAGAGAGTTACCTACAAAGTAGTTCCCATAAGACTCTCAGCTGATTTCTCAAAAACACCTTGCAGGCAAGAAGGGGCTGGAAAGAAGTATTCGAAGTCATGAAAGGCAAGGACCTACATCCAAGATGACTCTATCCAGCAAAGCTATCATTTAGAATGGAAGATCAGATAAAGTGCTTCCCAGATAAGGTCAAGTTAGAGGAGTTCAT
Organism: Desmodus rotundus; assembly: GCF_022682495.2. Taxonomy (NCBI): domain Eukaryota; kingdom Metazoa; phylum Chordata; class Mammalia; order Chiroptera; family Phyllostomidae; genus Desmodus; species Desmodus rotundus. The sequence continues at coordinate 156,305,486 of NC_071389.1, forward strand.
TACCAAGCCCTTATTATATGAAATGTTAAAGTGACTTATCTAAGAATAAGAAGATCAAAAATATGAACAGTAAAATGACAACAAACTCAAACTATCAACAACCGAACCTTAAAAAAAACCCAAATAAACCAAAATTGAATTAAGTAAACAACTAGAACAGGAAGAGATTCACAGAAATAGAGATCACATGGAGGGTTATCAGTGGGGAGGGGGCAGGGGGAGAATGGGGGAAAAGATAAAGGGAATAAGAAACATAAATGGTAGGTACAAAATAGACAGAGTAAGGTTAAGAATAGTATGGGAAATGGAAAAGCCAAAGAAGTTATATGTATGACCCATGGACATGCACTAAGGTGAGGGAATGATGGTGGGAGACAGGGTAGAGTGTGGAGATAATAAAGTGGAGAAAAAAATGGGACAAATGTAATGGCATAATCAATAAAATATATTTTTAAAATTAAACCAAAAGTAAATAAAAAAATACATAAATAAATAAAAAGACTGAAATCATACCAAGTATTCTTTCTAATCATAATGGTAATAAACTAGAAATCAACATCAGACAAAACCTGGAAAATTCCTAAATGTGGAAATTAAACAACACACTCTTAAACAACCAATGGGTCAAAAAAAGTAATCAAAACAGAAATTAGAAAATACCTTCAGACAAATGAGAACACAACATACTTAAACTTGTAAGATACAGCAAAAGAAGCACTAAGAAAGTTTATTGTGATAAACAGCTTTATTTTAAAAAGAAGACAGATCCCAAATAAGAAACCCAATTTTATACCTCAAGAAGCTAGAAAAAAGAAGGAAAAACTAAATTCAAAGTTAGCAAAAGAAAAGAAATAATTAAGATTAGAGCAGAAATAAATGAAATAGAAAAACAATTTTAAAATTCAACAAAATGAAGAGTTGGTTTTTTGAAAAGACAAACAAAATTGACAAAACTTTAGCTAGAGTAAGAACAAAAGAGAAGATTCAAATAAATGAAATTAGAAATGAAAGAGAAGACATTACAACTGATGTCATATTAAAAGGCAAAAAATTTATACAGTCTGAAGAGAAACCAGAGTATGATGTGATAGCAATAAATGGAATCATAAGAGACTGTTATGAACAATTGTACACCAATAAATTGGATAATCTAGAAGAAATGCATAAATTCATAGAAGTATACAACCTACCAAGACTGAATCATAAAGAAATAAAAAATCTAAACAGACCTATAACTAGTAAGGAGATTGAATCAATAACAAAACACCTCCCAACAAAGAAAATCCCAGAAAAGATGCCTTCAGTGGTGGATTCTACCAAATATTTAAAGAAGAATTAATGCCAACCCTTCTCAAACTCTTCCAAAAAACTGGGGAGGAGGGAATCCTTTCAAATTTATTTATGAGGCCAGCATTACCCTAATACCAAAGCCAAAGACACTATTTAAAAAAAGAATATCACAGGCCAGTATCTCTGATGAACACAGCTGCAAAAGTCCTTAATAAATTACAAGTAAATTGAGTTTAACAGCATGTTAAAAGAACCATATGCTATGACCAAATGGGTTTCATCATTGGGATGCAAAGAATAGTTGAACATACAAAAATCAATTAATGTGACACATACCACATTAACAAAATGAAAGATAAAAATCACGTGATCATCTCAGCAAATCCAGAAAAAGTATTTGACAAAACTTAACATTCTTTTGTGATTTAAAAAGAAGTTCTACTCGCGTTTCCGGAGCTTGGAGAGGCTCCAGTGGTAACACGAGAGTCGGGAAACGGCGCAGGGTTTGAAACATGGCAGACAACGTGGACCAGCAACAAACTGCCAACACTGTAAAAGAGCCCCTGGATCTTATCAGGCTCAGCCTGGATGAGCGAATTTATGTGAAAATGAGAAATGACAGAGAGCTTCGAGGTAGATTACATGCTTATGATCAACATTTAAATATGATATTGGGAGATGTGGAAGAAACTGTGACTACTATAGAAATTGATGAAGAAACATGAAGAGATATATAAATCAACAAAACGCAATATCCCGATGCTCTTTGTCCGGGGAGATGGCGTTGTGCTGGTCGCGCCTCCATTGAGAGTTGGCTGAAACAAAGAATTTATCCTACGTGGAAGTTAGGAGACTTTGTGTGATCTCATCTTTAAATGTAGAAGATATTCAAAAGAAAAAAAAAAGAAGCTCTCAAAAAAAAGACTAGAAATATAAGGAAATTACCTCAACATAATAAAGGCCACATATAAAAAGCCCACAGCTAAAACCACACAGCAAAAAAAACTGAAAGCTTTTCCTTTAAGGTCGGAAACAAAGCAAGAATGCCCATTCTCTTCACTTCTATTCAACATAGTACTGGAAGTACTAGCCAGAGTAACCAGACCAAATAACAGGCATATAAATTAGAAAGTAAGATGTAAAGTGATGTCTGTTTGTAGATGGTATAACCTTACATGTAGAAACCCCTTAAGATTCTATAAAACTTTTGGAACTGATAAGGAAATTCAGTAAAGTCACAAGATACAAAATCAATATGCAAAAATCAGTTGTGTTTCTATACACTAACAATAAACTACATGAAAAAGAAAATTAAGAGAATAATCTCATTTGCAATACCGTCAAAAAGAATAAAATACTTAGGTATAAACTTAACCAAGGAGGTAAAATATTCACTAAAACTATAAAACACTAGTGAAAGAAATTAAAAACACAAATAAATGGAAAGACACCCATGTTCATGAATTAAAAGACTTAATATTGTTAAAATGCCCATACTTCCCAAAGCAATCCATAGATTCATTCAATTCCTGTCAAAATCCCAATAGCATTTTTTTTTCAGAAATAGAAAAAGTAATCTTAAAAATCATATGGAACCACAAAGGATCCTTAATAGCCAAAATATTCTTGAGAAAGAAGAACAGCACTAGAGACCTCAAACTTTTATTTCAAAATATATTACAGAAATTAAAACAGTATCAACTATTGTTGGTGAGGATGTGGAGGAAAGGAAACCTCGTGCACTGTTGATAGGAATGTAGGCTGGCGCAGCCGCTGTGGAAAACAGTATGGAGGTTTCTCAAAAAAATGAAAAATGTAACTGCCTTATGACCCAGCAATTCCACTTCTGGGTAGATATCCAAAGGAATCCAAAACACTAATTCAAAAGAATATATTCACCCCTATGTTCATTGCAGCATTATTTACAATAGCCAAGCTATAGAAGCAACCCATGTGCCCAGCAATAGATGAAAGGATAGAAAAGCTTTGGTACATTATACAATGGAATATTACTCTTCCATAAAAAAATAATGAAATCTTACCATTTACAACAGCATGAATGGACCTAGAGGGTATTATGCCAAGTGAAATAAGTCAGTCAGAGAAAGACAAATACCATATGATTTCACTTCTATGTGGAAGCCAAAGAACAATATAAGCAAACAAAACAGAAATAAACTCATCGATTCAGAGAACAGACTGATGGTTTCCAAAGGGGAAGGGATTTGGGAGACTGGGTGAAAGAGGTGAAGGGATTGAGAAATACAGATTGGTAGCTACGAAATAATCATGGGGATGTAAAGCACAGCATGGGGCAAGTCAATAATATTATAATAACTACGGATGGGGCCAGTTCAGTACTGGCAATATCAGGGGGGAACACCTTGTAAAGTATATGACTGTCTAACCACTATGCTGTACATCTAAAACTAATGCAAAATAATATTGAAGAAACTAGAAAAAACACTATGGTACTGGCAGAGAGGCAGACATATGGCCCAATGGAACAGAGTGGAGAGCACAGGAAGAAATCCATGCGTATATGGTCAACTGGTCTTCCAAACGGGTGCCAAGAATATTCAACAGGAAAAGAATAGTCTCTTCAACAAATAATGCTGCAAAAACAATACACACATGAAAAAGAATGAAATGTGACCCTTATCTTCTATCACACACAAAAATCAACCCAAAAAGTACTTAAGTATAAGGCCAGAACTTTAAACCTCCTTGAAGAAAACAGGAAAAAGCTTCATGACATCGGTCTTAGCAATGATTTCTTTTGACTATGACTCCAAAAGCGCACATAACAAATGCAAAAACAGACACGCAGGATTGCATCAAACAGAAAGCTTCTACGGCGAAGGAAACAATTAACAATGTGAAAGGGCAACCTACGGGATGGGAGAAAATAGATGCAAGCCGTATATCTGATAAGGCGGTAACATCAAAATATAAAAAGAACTCCTACAACTCAATAGCAGAACTAAAAACAAAACAAAACAAATAACCTGGTTTAAAAATGATCAAAAGACTTGAACATTCTTCAAAGAAGGCATAGAAATGGCCAACAAGTATGGAGACATGCTTAAAGTCACTCATTATCAGGGAAATGCAAATCAAAATCATGAGATATCATCTCACACGTTTAGGGTGGCCATTATCAAAATCACAAAAGAAGTGTGGGCAAAGATGTGGAAAAATTAGAACCTGGTGCCCTGTTGGTGGGAATGCAAAATGATACGGCACAGAAAGCAGTGCACAGGTTCTCGAAGAGTTAAAAACAGAACTCCCGCACGGTTCAGCCATCCACCAGTGAGGAGTCTGCCCTCCCACGTTTATCATAGCACTAGTCACAATAGTCAACATGGGAAACAACCGAAATGCCCATCAACAGATGAAAAGATAAAGAAAACGTGATACATACATACAATAGAATATTGTTCAGCCATAGAAAGAAGAAATTCCTGCCGTATGTGTCAACGTGACGAACCATGAAGACATTGTTGTAAGCGAAATAAGCCGTCCCAGAAAGACAAACACTGCGTAACTGCACCCGCATGCGGTTTCTACAGGAGGCCAGTTCGCTGCAGCAGCGAGTAGAACGGGGAATGGGGAACGAAGAGTTGCAGCTCAACAGGCATAAAGCTTCAGCTGCACAAGATGACTTAGTCCTAGAGACCTCTGGACAAAAGTACGCTTATATGTTAACAACATTTTACAGTTAAAAGTGTAAGAGGGTAGATCTCATATTATCTGTCCGTATCACAATAAAAATAAATAATTAATTAAAAAACACAGTGAGACACCACTTCACGCTCACTAGAATAGCTATTTTTAAAAAACACAGAAAATAAGGTTGTTTAGGATGTGGAGAAATAAGAACCCTCATAAACTGCTAAATGGGAATGTAAAATGGGGCAGCTTCTGTGGAAAACAGTTTGGCAGTTCCAAAAAATGTTAACTGTAGCATTGCCATTTGACCCTGAAATTCCACTCTTAGGCATATACCCAAAAGGACTGAAAATATACTTAAACTAAACTTGTTCACACATGTTCATAACAGTCACAGTGGCAAAAGATGAAAACAACTCAAATGTCCAACAACGAATAAACGGATAAACAAATTGTGGTGTGTCTGTCTGTCCAGAAAATAATCCAGCCACTGTTAATGTAATGAGAATGGTTTGTGTGACATCAGGGTAACCTGGCAGCCAAGAAGAGTGGACTGGAATACACATGCATGAACAATGATGACTTTAGTGTAGTAGTCAGTGGGGGTGGTAGACACCATTGAGTGAGCATGCGTACTATGTGGCCGTTGCATTCAAAATGACTGAGTGAGTAGAGCAACAAATCTGCATCAAATTTTGCATTAAGCTTGAATATTCCTCCATGGAAACTATTTGGATGACTCAGAAGGCTGCAGCTATGGGCAACTGGTGACTGGCAGCTTCATCACAACAAGCCTGCTCATGCATCATGTCTTGTGCAGAGTTTTTTGGCAAAACATCAAATCACCCAGGTGACTCAGGCCAAGTACAGCCCAGATTTGGCACCCTGTGACTTCTGGCTTTTCTCAAAACTAAAATCACCTAGAAGGGGAAGAGATTTCAAACCATCGATAATATTCAGGAAAATATGATGGGGCAGCTCATGGTGACTGGGAGAATTGTATGAGGCCCAAGGTGCCTACTTTGAAGGGGACTGAGGCATCATTGTCCTATGTACAATGTTTCTTATATCTTATATCTTCTTCAGTAAATGTCTTTATTTTTCATATTACATGGCTAGATGCCTTCTGGACAGATTTCATATATATGCTTATATTTTTTATAAATATTATTTGGCTATAATATAAAATGAAGTATTGACACATGCTACAACTTGGATGAACTTCAAAAACATTATGTTAAGTGAAAAAAAAATAGACACAAAGATTACATACTGTGTGGTTCCTTTTGTATAAAATGTCCAGAATAGGAAAATTTTCAGAGACAGAAAGCAAGTTAGTGGTTGCCAGGAGGTGGAGGGAGAGGGAAACAGAGAGCAATTACTTAATGGGTACAAAGTGTTATTCTTGGGTGACAAAAAAGTTTTGAAACTAGAGAGAGGTGGTTGTTGCACAACATTGTGAATGTACAAATTGCACACTTTATATTGGTTAATTGTGTGTTATATGCATTTCTCCTCAATAAGAAAAAACTTTATGCGGATTCTACAAATTAGAGCTTCACCATTAGAGCTTCGACTTGAAAAACTTGAAAAATTACATTTCACTTGTCAGTAAAAAGAAATAAAAGGGCTGTTAGAGTCTTTAAGTATAATCCAACTACTGTAAACATTTCAATCATGTTAAAATTTGTTTTACGTTTTGTATCACATATATATTTGAACAAATTTTCATTAATGGAGGTTCTCAAGACCATCATTAGAATGTGCTGATCAGACACTGCATGTACCCATTTCAAATATAAGTGTAAATAAACATTACATTCATAAAAGTAATTTTGAGTTTCTTCCTAGAATATTTGAAAATATTTTTGGAAGTTTTTACAAATTCAATATTTAATATATCCTATAGTATCTTGCATTACATTTTTATCATAATTATACAGGATAAAAATGTTCTAACATTTTTTAACCCAACCGCATGTGGGGAACTCTTAATTACCGTGCTTCCAAATCTGTGTATAACGTGATGTGAAAAATGTTAAGAAGTTGGAAAGTACCTGCCCTTCCAAATTAATTGAATACTGTATTGTACTTTTCATTGTTAAATTTGTTTTCCCAAGCAGACCAAAATTTGCTCAAGCACTGTGATCATGCCCTCATTGCTGGACTTCTTTGGCATTTTCCATAGCAAACAGTCTTGGGTAGATCGATAAATCCTTGTTAGACTGAGCTAAATCACCAGGAAAATATTCCATTCTCTCAGGTTAGTGCAAGCCTGCCTTGAGATGTTTGCTATTCAGCCAGCCCAACACCAAATCCAGAAAGACACATGGTAAATAATTGGTTGTCTAGAGAATGTTAAGAGCTTTGTCACTTTTACGTGCTTTTAAGTGTGGTCGCGCTGTTCCCTCAAAACCTCCAGAAGACTTGTAAGCCGAAGACTAGAGTCAGACGTGCTTGTGACTGTCGACTGAAGTCATGGCACCACGTGGAGCATCATCCTTGACCGGGAGTGACCATGTGACCGTGGGCAGCCCACTCGGCAAACAGGAACACATGATTACTTCCTCTGTGGACTTTTAAATCTAAAGGAGATGCAACGGTATACTTTGTAGACATCTGGGGAAAAGAAAACCCCTTATTTCAACACCCTTTTCTCATGAATAATAATAATTTTAAAAATCTGTGTATTTAGATCCATCAGCTTGTTTCTAATTGAGAAATAAATCAGAAGTTCCAACGTGACCAAAATTGGAGATGCTAACCGTGCTTGCATGCTGCACTGCCAGAGAGCACTTCGGGGATTTTTTTCTCCTACTAACGTAACAGAAGGTGGAGCGGGGGGATCTTCGCTGAGGTGAGAGCAGGGGGATAAGCTGGGTCAGATTTAAACGTGGACACGAATTCCTGTAAAATCTGTCAGTGTGGTAGTTTTAAAATAAAACTTCATTAAGCCTCTGTTTACAGGAGACTTTAAAAAATTCTACAGAATAAACAATAGCTCATAGAAGGAGAGAGAGGACACACGAGGACCGTCTGAGATGACTGCCAGGTCTCAAGGCTATTTTTGCACACAGAGCGAGAGAGGAAGCAGCCAGGACCCATGGGCTCAGGCACTCTCAGTGCCCAGCATCTCCACCTAGGTGCTCCCACAAACCTCAGAAGCACACACCTAGTTGGAGCCAGCCACGTGCACTTATTTCTGGAGAGACTCGTATGCCTGAAAAAACAGAACATACCCTTACCATTCTTCTGACCCTGTTGTGTCGGGCCTTATACCAGTGAGGCATTCTGTCCATCACAGCTGCATGGCCCTGGAAATGGACGCCTGGAGCTGTCGACATCACCCATGCAGGGTGCTATATCTGACATCGGGCCCTTTCGGAGATATTTTTACATAAACTAGCTCATCACTGAGACCTTAATTAAGAAGAGGCTGAGGAATGGAAGAGGGGTGTGTGATAAATAAGCTAATGGCACAGACCTTTAGCTGACCAGGGGAAAAAAGAGAAATGATGTCCACAAAGCTAAGAACAATAATCTCTTGAATCACAGTTTCCTTACTATTTCACTAGCAGGGAGAAGTAAGAAGAGACAAGGGAATGTTAGGAGCAATTAAAAATTTTTCCACTTCTGACCTGCAAACTTGTTTCCAGGGAGTGTATTTAGGTCTAGGATGGGCTCCCCTTCAAACAGGGGCACAGGGAGCACAGAGCACTGGAGGGGAAAGCAATGTAGATACCATAGCTGATTACTTCACTTTGCAGATGGAGACACTGAAGCTCAAAAATGCTGTCCATTGTTCCAATTCTCAAAAGAAGCTGATGAGAAACCCAGATCTCTTGGCTCTCAGACCTTTCTACTTCCTTCTCACCATATCCCATAACCAGTGCAGAATTATGATCTTAAAATGCATCTTATACTGGGAAACTTTCTATCTTTTTCCATTAAGCAGACCTTCAGGAGTGGAAGAGCAACACCCTGGGCTGTACAACAGATAAATTCTGTTGATATACACATATCCACCAAAACCCCATTTATTTGTAGTCTGTACTTGCCAAAGCCCCACCAGGTGATTGCATACCTCCCATTATTGCTCGTCGACAGGTGTTAAGATAGAAACTTACCTATATTTTACCACCCATGCAGTGTCCAGAATGTTATAAACTTTGACAATATTGATGGAGGTTAAGATAAGATTGATGCATTTTAGATTGCATAACCAGGAATCCAAAAATACCCGTAGCCTGTCCTATCAAACCTGCCTCTTCCCTACACACTCCTGAGGAAGCCTGTGCTCACGGAACTCCATGCTACCAACAGTTGATGAAGAGCCTTATATGCAAAGGAAGAGCTCTCAGTCTTAGATTTGGGGAATCTACCTCAGCAGGCCAAAATAGGGTATCCTCCTTCCCATTACTAATGAAAATCAGAGAACCAGCACATTCGGACATGCCTTTGGGGAAAGAAGTTAAATCTTTCCAAAAGACCTTGGCTTAACTCACTCACCCTGAGATTAAGGGCAGAGGCAGAATAGAAGAATGTATACATAAATAAGCATTGCCTTTTACTGCAGCATCTGTACGAAATGACCATCATCTTGTACAGATGCTGCTGCCACAGTGCTCACAGCCATATACTGTAACTATGGTGCAAGATATGGGGAATTCAAAGTCAATTTAAGAACTTGAGACTGCCTCAGGACCTTACTGGCAGAGGCCCAGACTGGAGAAGGCCACGGAGTACAAAACTTCTTAGTCAATTTCTACATGCCTGACTTCCACTGAAGGAGAAAATGTTCCTAAGTCCAGCTCACCCAAAGTTTTGGGAGGATATTTTCACCACCTCCAGAACAATAGCCACAATGTTCTTTCTTTCAGAGTACTCCAAATCAAAGCTCATCTTTCAAGAGAACATTCAAGTTAATCACTTGTAACAGATTCTATTCTCCAAGTCAAAAGCAAACAAATATCACAGCTTTAATTAAATGTTCCTGAAAAACCGCTAACCCCAAGCTGGTTTCACAGACCATGCTATGAAGAAAAGATCAAAAGCAAGTGGAAGGTTGATTAAGATTATAGCTTAAAAACCAAATCATAGAATTTTTCAGCATGCTAGTTTTTGTTTTTTTCTTACTTCTATATTTTTTAAATTTTCAAAAACAAAAATATATGCACAAACGCATTTAAGCCAGTGAAATTCAGTGACGTTAAGATCATTTGTTAATTGCCATGGCGTGTAGGTTTCTAAGTTTCAACTACAAGCATTGTCTTCCATCTCATACATTTACTATGCACCCTCTAGGTTACAAGGTGCTGATCTACGAAAGACACTGTGAGGAACATGGAGATACACAGGACTCAGTTTCTGCCCTCAAGAATATCACAATCAAGAACGAGAGAATAAAAACAGCATGAATAGCAATATAAGTGCCATTAAGGCAGTTTGTCCTAGCATTAAAAATTCATACTGTGGAGTCTTACCTCCCAGTTTTAAATCCCGCTTTGGTTATGTGGGCAAGTACATTGCTCAGGGCCTCAGTTTCCTCACCTGTGAAATACAGATGGTAAAAGATAGTATCAACTTCATGAATTATTTTAAGGGTTAGATGAATTTTTTTTGCATATAAGCCAAAATGGCTAGTTCAAAGTAAGAATTCAATAAAAGTAGCTACCATTATAGAATCAGCGGCATAAACAACATCATACGCATATCAGGTGGCTTATAGGGCGGCCCCTGCAATCAGTGAACCAGTTCAATATTTGGTTCTCTCTTGATAGACAGATGAAAGTTAGATGATAGATGGTAGATAGATAGGTCGGTAGATAGATAGATAAACAGACAGGAAAGAAAATATCTAAACCAGCTTTCTTTCACCTAGTAGAGCTTAAGAACAGAATTATCTCTCATTCTCACATCAAGAAAAATGGGATTCCTCTTACTTGGAGCTGATGCCTGCCTTCCTCCTCCCATCTCCCTGATGGAAGGTGCTGGCGTGTGACTGCCTCCTGTGGTGACACGCTTCCCTGTTCTTTCTTGGACAATGCTCTTGGGAGGGAGGGTACGAAGGCCAGGTCCACACTAAGGCAAAAATAACCACGGAGGGTCTTTCAGGTAATTTACACGGCGTTGATCTAAAAAGCTCACAGAATCGGTGTGGTAAGAAGTATGTGAGCCTCAAAAGTCTGGAAATACTTTCCAACAATGCTAGAATGAGCTATTCTCTGTATTTTTAAGACAGGCCTAATTAATATTGATTATCATAGTGGGTTCATTCATTCATTCATTCATTCATTTGAAAAGTACTTACTGAGAATTTATGATATGACAGATACTGTTACAGGCATCAAAGATATAACAGGCAACAAAACCAAGAAAAATCCCTGTCTTTTTGAATTAATATTGGCAGTTCAATATCATTGGGTCTGCTCTGTGCTTAGAATGATCTTTTGGGTGCCGCTGGGAACATGAACTGTATAAAAGCCACTGAGTATTGAGCTGCTGCTGTTGCATCGTCTCAGTTAGGCATGAAGGCGAAGGGAACACAAAACCTGCACCCACAAAGGGGCACCCTGCCACACAGAGCAAAGTGATCTGAAACAGGGTTTAAGGCCGAACAAGTGGCTCGGGCCATCAGATTTCAAAAATCCTGAACGTGCTCTGTACTTAGTAGGCACATTTGATAAATAAATCTTTCCTAGAGGAAGCAAAGGTTTTGATAAAAAATGGGTTTTTGAAACATGAGAAGAACTTTAAAAAATGGTAAAATCAAAATAGAGTGGTCAAAATAGGATGGGTTATTTCTATTACCACTTATGTTATTTGCTTGCTCAAAGAAGGATACTCTATAATTTATTAAAATTTAGAGTAAAATACACTTTGTGGACTCTGAAACTTTGTTGCAACCCTATTATTTAAACTCACATTGGCAGTTACAGATTAATATTGGCCAAAGCATTCAAATTACACAAAATTGTACTTTATGTAGCCAAGTATAAGTGACTTCCAAATGTGTTGGATTTATGTCCAAGTTTAGACCAAAGCCAATTTGTAGAATTCCTGACACTAAACTTATTGATTAAACTTTCCAGTCTCAACGCTTTCTGGTGATTTCTAAACTGCTTTATTTGTAGCTCAAAAAGTGATGATGATGGTGCAATTTGGGGAAAAGAGAGGGTATTTTTGTGGGTTGTTTTTGTTTTTCAGGGGGTTGGTTAAAAAAATAAATCACTTCCAAGATTTATTTTTTTAAAAAAGACATACGAAGTCAGGAGGTAAATTCAAGTACCTCTAATGACTGAGGCTAGTGGACAGGGCTTGCTATTTTTGCTTTTTATGTTTGTTAAAAGCCAGGCCCTGAATGATGGCAATATGGTTTATTATCACAAGTGTTGGAATAAATATTTTTAATCTGTGATGTTTTTGGTTTCCCTCCTTTTCCAATACCCTGAAAAATGTATTGCCTTCTGATACATTAAAATGTTTTAAACACATCTGAGCATGTTATATTCTTAGAAGATGTGGTTCCTTCACTTACTGCACTCGTTGCCTATGGCAGAAACGGGTACGCTAAAAGCTTAAGGTCATCATCAAAAGAACAACTGCGAGGTGACTTGATTTGAAACTCCAGCCTCTAAACTCTAAGTCAAAATGGTCGTACTCTGGGTAGAGCTTCTCTTGAATACTTTTCTCCACAAGGTAACAAAGTATACATCAGGGGTCAGTAGTGAAACAGCCATACTTAGAGCCCTGGGAATGAACACTGGCCTAAGAAACTCATCTTGCAAATCAGCATGAAGGAAGCTAGCACACATTTTAGAAGAAAGGTCTAATAAGCCAATGACTCTAGCCTTTCAGGGAATAGAAAATTGCTCTTTAGAAAAAAATATGGGCTACATTTAGCTGAGTTCAACCAGAGTTACCCATAGACTAGATGACGCTAAGCGAATAGGCAATGATCACAGTTGGCATTCAGAGCGGCTTCTGAACACATCTGGAGGAAAGCCAGAATGGAGCTAGAAAGTGACCCACTGTCCAATGTGAGACAGAGCTATTAGGGCCTGCAAAATACCACACGAGGTCTACAAATTTCGTGGTGGTAGATGGAGGGGCTTTCTTAAGTTACAACTATGTCACAACCATGGTATTCAAAAGACACCACCACTGTAACTATACAAATTATTAGCAAGTTACTCAAGCGCTTAGAATTTGAAGAAGAAGGGAAAGGGCTGGAGTTATAGCTATGGGGGCAGCAAATCTTACTGGGGCCCTCAGTGGATTCCAATACACGAGTGGCCAGTGACATTAGACGTCCTGAAAAGCCATCTCCCTACTTCAGTGTAGGAAGATGCTGTCATAAATGAGGCATTTTTCTCTAAGACCTAACCCCTACTCAGCTTTTAGAATCCCATCCCTGTCCTTAAAAACCAGTTTTAAATAGTTATCCACTATAACTATTTATACATAAAACATATTCACAGGCAGCCTAATAATTCTCTAAATGATGTCACCAAATCCTCAGACAGAACCAAATCTCTAGACAGAGATTTCAATAGACAGAATGAGAGTCCTTTGGAATGCCATCAACTGTGACCAAAATAAAAATCATTTCTTCTAAAATGGGTGAGCTTCCAGTATAGTATCTTTGGCCTCTTGCAGGGGTCCCGGCTATTCTTCAACACTTCCCCAGACAGTTAGAATAATGATGGTTATGCAGACTCCGTCCCTGTGGTAAGTCTGGTCTGATTAACTGCCTCATAGCACGGCTCATACGTATAAAAATAACACTGCTGGCAGTAATCGCTAAATGCCAAGATTTGAAAAGAGTATTGTATGGCCAACAACTCCTTCTACTTTGTGAATTAACTGCCAAGAAAAGTTTGGGGTGGTGAAAATTGGGACTGAAAAAGTTAAAAAGTAAGCAATCATTGCCTTCCCGTGGTGCACAGAATACTATATTTATGCACCAAAGCAAGATTAAAAATGGGTCTCATAAATTTGTGTGATCTATGGGGTAAAATAATATTTCACCCTGTGAAAAAGACTTTAGAGCATGCACAAAGCAACACCCTAGCGGGCACCTCTACAGACACTATGTTATACGCTCAAGGGCAGTTCGCAGCCGGGATTGATGTGCTGCTCGGGCGATGCTGAGAAACGCTGTTGGTTGTCATAGCTGAGGGGGTGCGATGTGCTGTCCGCTAGTGAGTGCGGGCCGGAGGTGCTGCCAACCATCTCACGGTGCACAGGACAGCTCCTACCACAAAAAAGCATCTGACCCAACGTGTCAACACTACTGGAGCTGAGAAACTCTGTTCTAGAGCAATACTGTCCAGTAGAAACTCGATGTGAGCCACATCAAGTGTTCACATACGTAAGTTAAAATCTTCTAACAGCAACATTCAAAGGGAAAAGAAATGGGAAATTAATTTAATGATATATTGTATTTAATCCAATATACCCCAAAATATGCTAACACCATTCGGGACTCAATATTTTAAAAATTGAGATATGTTCCTTTTTTATTTTGTACCATGTCTTTCAAATTCAGTATGTATTTTACAATTCGTATGAGCCCCATTTCAAGTACTAAGCGGTCATATGTGGCTAGTATTGGAAAATGTAGTTTCTAGAGGAAACACATAAATAACATCCATTTATATAAATACATGTTCCATTTTGTTGGTATAGAAAGAGCTGGTTCTCTCAAATTTATAAGAGATGAGAAAAGAGATCCTCTAACTCTATACTAAAGATTTTCCTAGCACTAAACCAGGGCCATGGCAGGGACAAAATTAGGGAGGCTCCTAGGGAAAAACTCACAGCCCTGCATGTGGGGAGCAAATGGATTTTTAAAATACAATTGTCGGCCACGGGCTGATGAGTGCGGATTTCATTAATGGAAAGTCAAATGCAAGTGAACAGGACACGGCCAGAGGGCAATGTCATACTTATAACATAGTACACATGAGTCTACTCACCCATTACATTTGAAATCTGCAGACTACATTAAAACTGGTTATCGAACAGCAATACTACAATTTTAAAGCCTCTTTTCTTTCACCCCAAATTTAAAACAACTTCGGAATAACCAATAAAAAAAGTTCTGTGGAGTGCCAGATCACTCAGTCAGCAGTATCTGCCCAGCTATCGCTGCACAAAGACCATTGTGTTGTGCAATCAGAGGGGATTAAAAATAGCTCCTCCGAGTTGCTTACGGTATGTTTGGGAATAAATAAATGATAACATGTGAAAACAATTTTAGGACATTTACAAAGCAACATTTTACTGAGTGCCTCTATAAACACTACTTTATACTCTGGGGCATTTTAAAATAATATAGTTCCCTTTGTGGATGTAGAAATAGCAGACTATCATGGAAATCTATTAAAATTTACTGCCCCCAAATCAGCCAGCTAAGCCAATTACAAACAACTGAATGCAGGTTTATTTGGAGCACATAAGGGTAGTTTGTTAGTAAATAATTTCCTCTTTAAAATAATTCCTCGTGTGTTATCTTTGCAGAAAATGGAAATCTCATGGCTGGATTTCATAAAAATATCTGTGTCACCACAAAAATGTCACAAAATAGAAAACCAACATTCTTTCTCACCTCTATTCTCAAATTATAAACAGACTCGGAGGCGTGAGAGCAATGTCACCCTTGTGAGGCAGTGGGTGGAAGCAAACACCTTCACGCGGGTTGGGGGACCCAAACCACAGGCTAAGGTTATGTCTTCTTTTGTCCTGAGTTTAATGCCAAATATATCCCGCAAATGGAAAAACACTGTCATTTGTATGTATTTATCTGGTATTTTTGTAGGCAAGACAGGAGTCTGAGAGCAGTTCTTAGAACTTCTGAGTGAGCTCAGAAATAGTTGTGAATGTGCACAAAACAGAAATACTCACTGATTCCTTCTGTAGAAAAATTTATCCCAGGCATCTGACTAGGCAAAGACAGCTAGAGATGTCAGATGTCAGATCTCTGCCAAAAGTACCTGAAATATAAGTTCCACTTAATCACATTTTAAGTCAATGCTTTGTATGCTATTTTCTAAAGGAGTAATGCTAATAGTTGCAAATAATGGAAATCAGAATTCTGTAATTGGTCAGAATTTGAACCCTCTTTTTAAGGTTTAAAATTCTTCTTTACAACTCAACAACAACAACAACACAACCCAATTGAAAAGTGGACCAAGGCCTTGAATAGACACATTTACAAAGAAGACACATGAACAGCCAGTAAAAGACGCTGATGTGACATGCACAGTATCGCTAATCCTGAGGGAAATGCAAGCCAGAATCATGATGAGATACCAATTCACACTCCTTAGGATGGTAATTGTTGTTTTAAAATTTTCTTAAACAGAAAATAAGTGTTGGTGAGAATGTGGAGAAATTGGAACCCTTATGCCTGGCTAGCAGGAATGTAAAGTGATAGGGCTGTTGTGGAACACAATATAGTGATTCCTCGAGAAGTTAAATGTAGAATGCCATGTGATCCAGGAATTCTACCTCTGGGTATACACCCAAAAGAAGTGAACGCAGGTTCACACAGATCTTCGTACACCCATGTGTATAGTAGCATTGTTTACCATCGCCAAAAGGTGTACGCAATCCCAGAGCACACCGGCAGATGAGTGGATAAGCAAGACGTGGTACATACATACAATGGAATGTTATTCAACCTTAAAAAGGAAGGAAATTCTGCAAATGTTACAACATGAATGAACCTTGAAGACATTATGCTGGTGAAGGAAGCCGGACACAAAAAAACCAAATACTATATGATTCCATTTACATGAGATACTTAGGGGAGTCAAAGTCATAGAGACAGAAAGCAAAATGGTGGTTACTTGGGGCTAGGGGAAGGGGGAAATGGGGAGTTATTGTTTAGTGGGTACTGAATTTCAGTTTGGAAAGATAAAAAAATTCTGGACATGGATGGTAATGATGGGTGTGCAAAAGTGTGCATGCACTCAATGCCACTGAACTGTACACTTAAATGATTAAAATGGTAAGTTTTATGTTATGTTATTTCACCACAATAAAAAAAATTCTTTAGGAAAGTTTCATATGGGCACGTACACAATCATTTATTGTGTTCTGTGTACGTTCTTGCTGTAATCCAGTGATTTTCTTAATTTTTAAAATTATTTATTTATTTATTTTTAGAGCGAGAGGAAGGGGAGGGGAAGAGAAACATCAAAGTATGGTTGCCTCTCACACATCCTCCACTGGGAATCTGACCCACAACCCAGGCATGTGTCCTGACCCAGAATCGAACTGGCGACCCTTTGGTTCGCAGGCTGGCATTCAATCCACGAAGCCACACCAGCCAGGGCTCCGGTGATTTTCAACCGGTGTGCTGCAACAATTTTTAAAACGTGTGATACCTGACTGTTTAGTCAGGGGCACTGACCTCTTTTCCCTTAGATTGTCAAATAAAACAATAACAATAGTCAACACAATAATAGCTGTCCAGTGTGAATGAATCAAAATTTTATCTATTTTTGTCAGGCAAAAAATATAACATATTTTGGTGTGCCACAGAATTTTAGTATTTAGTTTATGTGTGCCATGAGGTGAAAAAAGATTGAAAATTACTGCTGTAATTGAATGTGTTTACATTTGTCATTTTTTCATTTCCTTGTGCCCCAGAGTAAGAGAGAAAGACTGGGTAGAAAGCCTGGTGGGTCTGCCTTCTTTCCTGTGTGCCAAATTCACATACTAGCTGCCCTCTCTGCTTGATGGCACACAAGCATCTCAAAACCAAAGTATGCACAATTAAACTCATTATCTTCTCCTGCGTGCATGCTTGTCCCTTTTATTCCCAATATTTGCATCACAGTCCTGTCTCAGCCAACTCGTCAAAAAACCTGGGATCTGTCTTTAGTCCCTCCTCTACTCAACCCTGCATCTAATTCATCATGAAAACCTGATTCTACTCCCTCACACCTCACAAATCTGCTTCACTTCTCCATATTTCCCAATATTCGTTTAGTTCCCAACTGGTCTGTTGTTTTGTCTTCCTCCATCTCTCCTTCACCGCGTCATCAGAGTGACCTCTGTGAAATGCAAATAGGCACATATGCCTTCCATGTGTGAGGAACTAGAACAAGGGCGGCTGCTGCCGCCATGGCAGTGATTCCTATTTCAGGAAATAAGTATAGGCGGAAAGAACGTACAATAGGAACTGAACCACAGGCAATACCTGTTGGCCAAGACTCCATAACTTGGCCTGGCTGATGTGGCTCAGTGGATTGAGCACTGGCCTGTGAACGAAAGGGTCACTGGTTTGATTCTCCGTTAGGGCACACACCTGGGTTGCATGCAGGCCAGGTCCCACAGCTGAATTGCGTGCAGGCCAGGTCCCTGGATGGTGGCATGTGAGCAGCAACCAGTCAATGTATTTCTCACACATCAATGTTTCTCTCCCTCTTTTTCTCTCTCCTTCCCATCTCTGTAAAAATAAATAAATAAAATATTTTAAAAAGATTATATAACTCTGCTGACACTTATATGTGTTATCTCTGATAGAGCATTCATAACTTGAATCACCTCTGTCATAAACGGGTCTCCTGGAAGAGTCCCTCTCTATTCTCATACTCCATTTTTTCTCACTCTTAATTCTATTCTTAATTTCAATATTTTTTTATTAAAAAAGATGGCTCTTTTTTTAAAAAATGATATCACCAAGCAGTGAGTGCATCTTGAAAAAAGGCAGAAAGTTGCATTTCCATGCGATGTGATTAGGTGACACCTTCTGTTCTACTTCCTGCTAAAACTGAAGTCTGCCAGCATCCTGGGAAGCTGGACTGCGGTTGTTTAAAATGCGAATGGACGTGACTAAAGTCAAGCACTTTATGTTATATTATTTGAAAAGATGAACACTGTGATGAGATGAAACTAATACACAACCAAATAAAAGGTTTTAACAGAGGAATTAAATTATCGTATCCACACATGATGACTTTGGGTTTATAAAACTCAATCAAGCCACTCCCAGCTTTCTTGGAAACCCACAAAAAACATTTATAAGGTATGAAAAAAGCCTTAATCTGAAAAGCAACAAAAAAACATAGCATGTAAACATCATCTTTTTAAAATATGTGGAAATTAAATAAGATATGTATCATGGTTCTAGATAAGAATACAAGTAAGTTTTAAACTGGTTAAACAACCGCACCCACAGAGAGATGATTAACAGACTGAAATCGCCTCAGAGGGCGGCACCGGTGCCAGGCTAGGCTTCTCTCTGCCCTTCCCTCATCGCTGTTTTCATCAATGATTACAGGCATTTGTACATGGTATACTTGCTATTTTGTGAATGGCAAGAGCCCGGGAGGAATAAATAATAAGCTCGAAGAAATCGGAATGTTCCCAAATCTTGATACGCTAGAAAAATAGGCCCGATTTAAGAAGTTCCGAACAGACCACTGTAAAATAGCACACGCACACATAGCTGGAGAACCCGAGACAAGGAGAGAGTTTTGAGAACATACTTGGGATCTTGGAAGCCAAAGAGTGAGGAGGTCCCCACACTCTGGAACAAGCCGCCTTCATGTGCTCTAAACGGTTCTAGACTCAGTTTACAGAGCAACAGAGGATACAGTGTTTCCAAATTTAATAACAATTTTCAGGTTTTTATGAGTTATATTTTGCTTGGATTAAAATCACCTAACATTTGGCTTCCATTTTAGATTCCCATAAAATCAGTTTGACTGTGTCATTTTTCTTTTCTGAGCAGAAATATAATTTTGTATCACTAAACAGTAGGCTCTAGAAGTTTTGGGCAAATTAAACTTTGCCCTAAAGCTTCAGAGTCGAAGCCAGACAAAACTTGGCACTCAGCCTTTCCCATAACTATGAGAACAGCATAGTTTTGGCTAAATGTAGATAAGTAATCAAGGTACTTGTTTGGTTTGTACACGTCGGTGTTTTCTGGAAGGTTCTCAAATGTCAAACTACACTGTATAGGAAATTTCTTCACCAAGTAAATTTCCTCAGAAGACCCTACCCAAACATTAAAATGTGGTAATTCAAGGCATAACTGTTAAAAAAAAAAAAGAATATGAGAGACTTCTTAAATAAAGGAATTAAGCATGCTGCCTATACCGTGTCTTAAAACATCTCTGGTTTTCTCTCTCTCTGTCTCCTTTAGAAATGTGCATATTTTGCCACGAATAATATAACAGAATACAATGGAGGTATGTAGATAAAAATTCAAACTTAACATAAACATATTAAACCTCAAATTCATCTTTCCTTTAGACATACATGTGAAATTTGTCCCTTTAAAAGAGAAGTCCAGGAAATTGATCATTGATATTTTATTTGCTGTAGTTCATGGCCATTATTCATAAGTGACGTTAAACCAAAAATATGTGGGCATCTTCAAACATGTCGGTACCAGTCTGCAAGTTTCACACAACAGCGCTACTTCCTACAAAGATTCCCACATACAAACAAATTCCCCTGCGCGCCATGGGGAATGCTACAGATGGAGGCAACCTATAATTACACTTTCAATAAATGCAAATGCACAAAATAGTTTCAAAACCATTGCCACGGATTTCAGCAATATCTTTTGGTTTACCAGACACATAATTGACTAGCTTGGACTTGACTTAAAAATCAAAATAAATGCTAAATGCCTGGTATGTTTGCAGAGGAAACTGCCAACAGCATAATGTGCTCCAGGTAATTAACACTATGATAGAAAGTAGAGCCCTAGAGATCAAAATTTTCCACTTAATAAATTACAATATTTTCAAACTGTATCAGTGTAACCCACATGTCAGCCGAGGTCTACATTTTTCTTGATTCAGACATCCATCCCATAGGCTGCAGAAGACCAAATTCCACTCCCAAAGTCCTAGGCATTTGGGGAGTGGAAGAAGGGGGAGCTGGTCTGTTTGCAGGGCTTCCTTGGCTCTGCTTCTGTTCAGTTTGTTCATCTTACGTGTCTTCCTGTTCATGTTAATATCCTACCCTACATGGAATAAGGTTGAGCCCATACTTTCCAATCCAGAACAAAAAGAAAGGCCTTAAAGCATGAATGGTTGTGACAGGCTTTACTAAAGGTTGAGGAGCTGGAAAAATTTACAATTGCAGAAACATAAACAACTTCATTAAATATTTAGCATTCTTGCTCTTTCATCACCCAGCACCTGGGATATTTACTCACTGCCTTTACTCTCTGTGGTTTTCCAGCATCACCTCTCTCCCTAACTACTCTCCTCCTCTCCCCTTCCTTTCCTATATCTGACCAACTTTGGTTCAGCTCTCTGCGTGTCCAACCTCCAAAATTAGTACTAATACCACCTTACAACATCCAGACCCAGTATCAGGCTCAGCAGAACAAAACATGTCTTTGAGTAACAGGATCCACCTTCCTTCAAAGCCAGTTGCGTTTGGTCTTGGCCATTTCCCCCTTTTACATTACAACCATATTTGTTTAAAATAATTTGGTGCAGAATTTGAAAATCTGGAGAAATAAGTTGTTTCTGTCTTTGCATGATATAAATTTTTTAGAATATAGAATTCAAATTAAACCCAGTACAGGGTGAGGCAAAAGTAGGTTCACTGTTGTGAGAGGGTAAAACAGGAAGTTTATTCTTGTATTATTATTTAGTAATCATCACATTATTTTCCACGAGAACAACTGTTAACCCACTCTTTCCCCACCCTGTACTCAAAGTAATTTTAGTAAGCTTTATCTCTCTTTTTGCATCTATGTTTGCTCAGTCCTGAAAGGACCATCTTACAAACAATCAGGGGATTATGTTTGCTTGAAATTTGGACTTGACTTCCTCACACAGTGAGCCCTGCTGGCTCAGTGTATTGAAGCATATCCTTTAATGCAATTATCTCTGAGTGATAAGGAGCCTATAAGCAAGATGGGCATGGCCTTCACGTGAGTAAATTGTGACAGTTAAGAAAATAACATTTTATTACAACTCACTTTGTTGGTACATGAACGTTACCCTAATTACTTTTTCTTCCAAATTGTTTTCTACAGATTATGTAGCATTAATTGCTTCATAAATCTTGTACTTACATACTGTCTATATTTTGCAGTCATGTTATAAATGATGCTTAAACAGATGAGGGCAGCATCTTTCATTCTCAAACAATGTTTATCTGAAGTCTCACAGATCCTAGTATTCAACCCTCAAATACAAAGTGAGTCTACACGGTTTTACATTTTCAAACACAAAAGGTTTTCTAATAATATCAGTTTGAGGTGAGTTTCACTTTGGAAGAAAAGGATGAAGTATTTTTGCTGAAGAGGAAAAGAGCTCCCAGGTTTACCTTTTCCTTTATCTGGCCGAAAGGGCGTTTCTGGTTAAAGGTGTCTCTTGCTCTCCTTGTTTCTCAGGCCAGGGTCTAGAGATGGCCTGGAGGCAGAGACGATGGCTGTCTTGCTCCATCCAGCCCTGTGACTCATCGGTCCTATGAGTCCACCGTTTGTAATTATAACATAATGGAAGATATTCTCTTACGAAAGGAGAAGCTGTGACTTGTCCAAAAAAAGAATATAGATTATAGTAAACATAAGATGAATTTAAAAAAAAAAACAGGTTAACAAATACTTTGCCTTTGTATGAACAGGATTTGAATGAGTCATTTTAGATGGGAAAAAAGACAGACTAAGAATGAAATTTATTTTTTTAAATACTTGGTTTATTTTTCATCAATAAGTTATCCTAAATTTGTTTTTTTGGAAATTAAGCCTTTGAATAGAAGGGCTTACATATTTTAATATTAACTAAAAGGTATTTTTACTTTTTTACGTTAGTGACTTAAGAAACATGCCTATTTTAAATTTCCTTTTGTGGTTGATATACTTCCTCTTAATTTTTAATTTTATTATTAGTGTAATATAAACATGAGCATTAAAAAAGGCAAGCTATTTGCCAGTATGGTGAGTGAAATTTGAAACTCATATCCTTTATGAATCAACTGACTTACAGTAATTATGCTGTATTTTTCCATCACAGACAAGAGCATTTTGGACTATCCTATGAATTCAGAGTCCAGAGAATTCCAATGAGATAATGTCATTGACCTTGAGTAAAATAATCGGTGGTAAATATTGTAATATGATAATGTGAAGTTGCAAGGAGTTCATTCTCAGACTATCAGAAAACCAGCTAAATCAACAATAGGATGAGACACAGCATGAAACTAAGAGAGCAGAACTTTAAGGCATGTAACCTAAAATAGAAAGGTTTCTAAATAACTCCAAGAGATCAAGTGTGAGCCCTAACACTTAACTGCTATGAAAGTAGTTCAGCGTGTGGGCATCTGTCACCCAACCATCAGCCAGGCATCACACTTAAGTGACCAAAGATAAATGTCAACTTGCAGCTCGGTGGTTCTCATCCAGTTGCTCTTTTTGCCTATTGTATCTTTTAAGTCAACTAATTTTCCCACCGTTCCGAGAGTATGCAGCTTCATCAGGAACACCCATTTCTGTGAGCCACACACTCTCTTGTGAATAAGAGACAAATGCCGGCTCTTTAAAAAAGCAACGGCCTAAGACAAAAGAATCCTCTGAGCTACACCATGAATGTTTACATCCGCAGGTTGCCTAAAAACTCCCTGATATTTGTCAGAAATGCAGTTGTGATTAGGGAGAGCAAAAGAAAATCAGCTTCGGTTTGCTAACTGACCTGAGGCACCTAATTTATGTACAAGTTCATTTTGTTAAAACATGCAAGCGAAGAGCTATTGGAGGCCATATGCCATTCGTTATGAAAAGCACATTCCTTCAGTCTGTGTAACAAAAGCCATATGGCTTTTTGAAAGTTAATTATATCATAAAAATGCTGTAATAGTGGGGAGTGTGGTCTAGCAATTGCTGGAAGAAACCTTGAGGCCTGGCTTGAAGTCAACTTTTCAATGGATTCCATTCAGAACCTTGGGGAAGTCACATGGCCATTGTGCCTCAGTCCCAATATTCAGAGTGAAAATAACAATAATATGGCACCTAAATGAGAGGAGAAAACCGAAATGTTGTCCTATTTAAAGGTAAAATAATAGTATAAACTATAATGCAGGCTAATAAAACAGCAAAATATTATTTTAATTTAACTAGTTGATAAAAATAGTCTCTTTCTCTGCCAGTGCTTCTTACCCCTCATAACCAGGGCAATCTTTACGAACACAAATCAGACTGTTTAACTCCACTGTTAAATGTTACTTACAGAACAGCATCTAAACTCTGTGTACATGGTCCTTTACAATCTGCCCCCGCCTGCTGTCCAGCCTCATCTGCCAACAGCCTCTGCCCTGACACAGACATACACACCAGGCCCTGGACATGCCGCCCACATTTACATCTCTTGTATTTCAAAGTCTGCTCCTTCAGCCAAGGCTATTCTACCAACTCTTCTCCACTTAACTCCTATGCATGTGTCGAGACCCACACTGTAATCTTGCCCGAGGTGAGGTCTTTGACTTCCTCAGGCCATTGGTAGTTTCCTGCTCTGCGCTGCAATAACACTTACTGCATAACTTCTTAAACACGACTTTGTACAGTCATTATAAGTAAACACAGCCCTCTCTCCTCCAAAAGAATTGGGCTCCTTAGGGGAAGAGTCTGAGGACTGGCAAGTAGTAGGTGCTCAATAAATACTAGTTTGCTGTCCAGTTTTAAGAGAGGTAAGTCACTATTTGACCCCAGGGCTTTAGTTATTAACTAGTTTCCATACTCATTTCACACTCTCACCCTCCCTCCATCTGTAACATTTTATAATAATCGTACAATGATCCCAAGGGACTTAGTCTACTGATGACAGACTCTTCCACGATGCTATCCTTTTGATGCAAGAAAATGAAATGATTTTAGAAATATTTCAACAATTATTAAAGTCAAGAGTTTTCTAGTTAAATTTGAGCTAATCAAAACAGTAAATGAAACACAAGTGTTCATTCCTCAAGCATTTTAGTTAATCATGGTTTTATGAAACCTTAATCCAGCATGGAGGCTACAATGAAATAAGAGAGTCAACAAATCCAACAGATAATTATATATCCGTCGGATGTAACAATATAGTCGTGCATGGGATAATAGTAAAGACTCTAACTCATCCCACATTAAATTATTGGGCCAGTAACACAGAACATTATTCTAATAGCCTGATTTAATTGTTTTTAATTTGGTTTGATTGTGCTTCTGGTTTACACTTTAAGGAGGGAAAAAACAAAACAAAACAACCTCTCTCTGATTCCATAGGATTTAAATTTTGTAAAAAGTAGAATGTCCAAATAATCCTCTTTCAGGAACTAAATCATCTCCAAATGTGCTAAGAGACAAAAAAAAAAAAAAAAAAAAAAAAAAACCAAGAAGATTTAGATCTGTGATGTGTACACACAACTTAGAGCGAATGCAGTGGACCAGCAGAGGGAGGTCTGAAAGCCAAAGGGGGCAGGGGGCGAAGATTCTACCTCACAGATTTGTCGGGAGCTCTTTCATAGGAACCAAGCTCTAGAGCCTGATTTGAGGGCAGGCAACAGGGAAATAATAATAATAATAGCAAGAGGGAATCACTGATGGAGTTGAACTCCAAAATTTTAATTTCCTCAAAACAGTTTCCAGATGGTTAAGAATGTCTCTCTATGTATGGTATTTTCAGGAACTAAATAAAAAGTCATCCATTTGCCTATGTGGTAAGTTTTCAGCAACATGCCACATTCGTTTTACATTTTCATTGCTGATATTAAGCCTTTGATGTTCAAGACACCTGTATGGGGTCCAGCAGCACACTCTAACTTTATCAGCATGTCGGGAACTGTCACCAGGTTCTGGCACCTGGGAGAGAGAGCTCTGAGTGCTGCGAATGTAGCAATCCTGTGCTTCGATGTCCACTTTCCTTCGCGAAGGAGAGTACTAACCAAATGTCTGAAGATTCTGCCCTTTCTTCTGTCTGCTTCTCCAGAAGGCAGGCACAAAACTATTTCAGGGGAGAAGGAAGGAAAACATTAAAGGAGAAAGTAAGCTGGCATTTCTTGATTCTCCTTCCCATCTTCCTGGAAGGAGACCCAGACTGGGACTCAGAAGACCGAAGGCTCATCCTCAAGCCTGTCTCTTTGCTAAGCACATGAATCTCTCTGTGGCTCAGTCTCTCTGCAGGCCTTCTATTTTCTTAATAGAAATAGTAAGAGTATGAAAAATCCTATCATCTACATACAAACTTTTTAAAAGGCTACTATATGAACACAACAACTTTCAAGGTATCATTTTTTATTACCAAACCAAGCATACATTTATTCATTCATTCATATGACAACTACTTTTGAATGCCTCCTGGAGCAAAACACAGTCCCCACCCTCAGGGGGGGTGTAAAGTCTAATTAGGAAGACAAGAACTGGTCAAATAATCACACACAGAGAGAATAACGAACTTGTATGTATAGAATTACAATACACACTTACCATTATCCAGAAAATATTATATTTTAACTACTAAACATTCCTGTTTGTTCTCTAATTTGTTTATCAGTTAACTTTAACCATCAAGGGATTCTTAAAAGACACATTCTTAAAATAGAGCATTATTTGTCAGTTAAGGCTTAGATAATGCTTAGAATTGAGGTTTCCAGGTGGACTCAGGTCTTCAGTCAGTGAAGGAGAAGAAATGTTGGTGAAAATTTAACCAATGATACCTCAGACAAGGGCCTGATCTCCAAAATATATAAAGAACTCACACGACTCTACTCCAGAAAGACAGACAACCCAATTAAAAAAATGGGCAAAGGACTTGAACAGACACTTCTCCAAGGAAGACATACAGAGGGCCCAGAGACATATGAAAAGATGCTCAGCATCACTAGCCATCAGAGAGATGCAAATTAAAACCACAATGAGGTACCATCTCACACCAGTTAGAGTGGCCAACATAAACAAATCAACAAACAAATGTTGGAGAGGATGCGGAGAAAAGGGAACCCTAGTGCACTGTTGGTGGGAATGCAGACTGGTGCGGCCACTGTGGAAAACAGTATGGAATTTCCTCAGAAAACTAAAAATGGAAGTGCCCTTTGACTCAGCAATTCTGCTGCTGGGATTATACCCTAAGAACCCTGAAACACCAATCCAAAAGAACCTATGCATCCCAATGTTCATAGCAGCACAATTTACAATAGCCAAGTACTAGAAGCAACCTAAGTACCCATCAGCAAATGAGTGGATCAAAAAATTATGGTACATTTACACAATGGAATTCTACGCAGCAGAGAGAAAGAAGGAGCTTATACCCTTTGCAATGGCATGGATGGAACTGGAGAGCATTATGCTAAGTGAAATAAGCCAGGTGGTGAGGGACAAATACCATATGATCTCACCTTCAACTGGAACATAATCAACAAAAGAAAAAAGCAAACAAAATATAACCAGAGACATTGAAATTAAGAACATTGTAATAATAGCCACAGGGGAGTGGGGAGGGGATAGTGGGAAGAGGGGTCTATGGAGCTACTATAAAGGACACAAGGACAAAATCAAGGAGGAGGCTAGAGGTGGGGGAGGGAGGTGGGACTGGCTGGGTTGGGGTGGAGGGAAGGGGAGAAAATGCAGACAATTGTAACTGAATAAAAATAAATTAATTAATTTAAAAAAATAAAACAATAAGATGGGAAGTCAAAACCTGAGACCTTCCCTGGAAGGACACGGGGCATGTTTACAGAAAAGCCATCTTTCAGTCTTTATAATATTAAGATCCTACATCTCTGGTGATAGTAGCAGCTACCATATCACATTTACTGTGTGCCAAGATACTATTCTAAGCACTTTATAAATATCAACTCATTTAATAATTACAGTAACCCTCTGGGGTAGATATTCGTGGTGGTAGTGATATTAGCCCCATGCTACACATGAGGAAACTGAGACACAGAGGAATCAAATAACTCACCTGCTGTCATAAAGCCAGTAAGTTGAGCTAAAATTCACACCCAGTCTGCGCTCTTATCACCTTGGTGCCCTGCCTCTTGTTCACGCAGCAGATCTGCCGAAGCATGCTGAAAACTGCTTCTGTTTAAAGATTTAGACAGCATGCTCCAAAACTATCTCTGCCTCCTCACACGTTCTTCTAGTGACTTTATCTTTCGCGTGTCCAAAGAATAAATTCCACTTGGTAACTCTTTATGGGAGTCACACTAAAACAAAGGATAACAAAACTCAATTCTTTTCGATGAGAAATGCGATCTACTGGAATAAAAGAAAAAGAGGTGATTTCCTCATTACTTTTTAAAGGCAAGAGGCTCAGTTCCTTGTGCTTTTGCAAAGTATCTTCTCCCATTATTATTACAGAGTAAGCTTTACATAAATTTGATAGAAGTTCTACCCCGAAGGAAATGTTTCTCCTGAAATTCGATACAACCCAATGTGAAATGGTGCCATGAGTCTAAACTTTAGACTCTAAAGTAAGGTGGAAAAGCCAGACCTGAATTGACCACATTCTCTCTCCACATAATTTTGAGGCTAGAAATGCATCTACAGAAGGCGTAGTGATGACTACAACCTTTTCATCTCAAATCATGCTGCTTCCCAGGCTTTAGCCATGCCCGAAGATTTCAATAGCACAGGAAGAAAAGGAACGAAGCAAAGGAGGCATGTTCAGGCAAGTTGGTGCATAGGATGCCTTTTGACTATTTTTTTGAAAGCAGAACGATTCTTCTGGGAATGAAGAGTAAGAAATCATCAGAAATGAGCCTCCTCATTTGACCTGAGAATTAGCACAAAAACTACTTCTTGCATTTAAAGTATCAGAAGCCCGTTCTGACATAAGAAGTGCTACAAATGTGACTAACCATGATAAGTGTGATATTACTTATAAGACAAAACAGGAATCTTTGGGGCAACTGCCACCAGGCTGTGTTAGAGAACAAGAGTTTTACCACTAGACAGAAGATTGAGAACATGGAATATAGTTGTTAAGATATGTAAACAGCTGGAACAAAAGTAACACTAAAATTTTTAAAAGCACTTTTCTTCTCAGCACGTATCTACTGGGCCCATGAAATACTTGGTGTGCAGTGATTATTCCTCATTTTGTAAATGGGGGGAAGGATTAACTCTAAAGTAACAATAATGCAAGAAAACAAATATACCAGAACATGGGGGTACTCAGTCATTCCTTAATGTAAAACTCTAACTTGAATCTCCTAAATCTGTCATAAAAATGTTGGCTTTAAGCAGATGTATTTTTCTCAGGGGGTGGGGGTCAAACTAAACACTTGGTGATTGTCTGTCAAAGAGCCCATATGTAAATGAGGAAAAAAAGGAGGGGCCATCTCTCTGCTCCTCCATCCCATTATTGCATTAAATGAGTGCATTCACACAGGTCAGAGCTGCAGACCACCTTTCATTGTATTCGTTCCTCTCTTTGGTCCATAAATAAATTATAGACCATAAATTATAAATAATAAATTATGGGCAATAGAATGTTCTGAGCGAGATACACCCAGCAGTAGACACCACTTTCAGATGAAGGCTAAGCTGCTGGCTGGAGACGGCCTAGACTTTAGAGTTAAGGTACTGATGTGAGACCATGAAGGACTAGTTGAACTTAGCTTTCTCAGCTACGGGGGGATAGAAATGATGTAGGAAATAAAGGTATCTAGCCAAAACTTCCTTTTTGACTTGTAACTAAGCTTAGGGGCCTTAGAACATCAAAACCTAGTGACTAAGTTTCAATCTGAAGAGCAAAATTATCTAGAGTGAAATGCAGTCAGCCACTGAACTGTATGATTGAGAGTCCGTTGAGGCAGACATCTGTCTTTTAACAGAAGATTTAAAAGTTGCATCTTTACTCTAGAAGAGCTTAACCACTGTCTGGGAACTGCTCATGAAAACAGCCACAAAAATTTTGAAACAAGCAATCACAAATGCAAGCTTGTGTGGCTTACACTGGGTCATAAATCACAGTCAGTGTTTGTCAGATGTCAGGCACTGTACAATGTGCTTTACACACATTCATCCCCATTTCACAGATGAAAAAACTGAGGCTCAGAAGGGTTTCTATGACTGTCTCAAAGTTTACACTTAGATTGGTTACGCATCTTACTATTTCTCTGCACAATCACTCACTGCCCATAAAAGTACTACTGTTAAGTACTATTGTTAAAAATGAAGGTAGTACAGTGACATGGAACAATGGTTACAAAATAATTTTGAATGAGAAAATAATACGAGTTGTATATATTGTAGCCATGTAAAAGTTTATACTCAGGTAAGAAACAATTAGAAGGAAACATGAAGTTTGAAAGGTTGTGTTAGGGTAGTAAGAGTAAAATTTTCTTAAAATTTTCTCAATTTGAGAAACAAATTGAGAAAAATTTGTTTCTCAAAACACTCCCTTTATAGTGTTGCAAAATTAGATACATACTTCTCAAATGCCCACGTGATTACGCTCTGAGAAGGGTGGTCAGAGTCAGGTAAAACCACCAGGGAAGACCACCCGGATACCGGGTGTTTCATTGCTATTTCAGAAGACAAGAGGGTCTCATGTTGGCCAAGAGGATAAGGCGTTGCCAGAACAGTGACCGTTAATTTAGCAGACTCAAAGTACGTACCAGTAAAATAAGGCGTCTGTGGCATGGGGACAGTTGTCGGGAAGGGTAAGCTGAGATGTATACACTTTGTAAGTTAGAAACTAAGGAGTAACACAATGGCATGGTTGGAGGAAATTCAAGCTCTGATGGTTGCGAAACTGAGTCCTTAATGACTTCGATTAAATTTAGTTTCAAGTCCTAGCTCTAGTAATCATCTCTCTCTATATATATGTATGTATACACCCACAGCCACCTAGCCTTTCCTCCAGATAATCAGCAACCCCCGAGGCAGCAGGAAACAGTGGCTCACACCTGACTACTAGACCCATGATCCGGACCTCCGGCAAGCTAAAGACAACATCTTGACCTAAGATATGCTTCAGTTCCTGAGCCCTAAGGTGAACTGACCCCCTGCTACCTTCCCATGAAACCAGACAGGAGGAGCCGGGAAAAGACCTCAGAACTGTCCTCAGGTCATGAAGAAATGATTCATTACCCTTACCTCATCTCTGTCCAATCAGCTCCCAGCACGGCCCTGAACCCCTAACCTGAGGTGTCTTGTTTGGGCTTTTAAGCATTAGCTTCTCAATCTCCTGGAAGGCACCATTCATAATCAAATAGCCAATATTTCTCCACTGAAACTCTTGGTGTCTAGCGTTTGGCTCTGCTAGCACCCAGTGGATGAACTCCTTCTGTTATTCTGTAACAGATGAGAGGACAGGGGGCAGGGCAGGCACCAGAAGACAGGGGAATGAGAAAGACATTTCAAGTGGTGTGAGCTCCCTGTCTTCCCTGAGCTTCTGAGCATTGCATCTGACCAAGAAGCCCCACCAAAGAGCCTCAGATAAACGCACCCGCTGAACGTTTCCCCTTCTTTAAAATGAGGTCTGGGGTGTCTACAATTTCAGTGATCCCATCACACCAAGGTGATCATACATAAAGTTCTATAGGTAGGTACATGACATGAATAAGGAATACTCAGTGTTATTTAAATGTTGCTTTTCCCCTGCCCTTGAGAAATCCAGGGAAGTTTTGAGACAGTCTCAAAGGGAGATCTACGACACACCCATTAAACAGAGAAATAATGTATTTCAAGTGAAATGTTCTGACTTGCTTTTCATTAGTCACCAACAGATAAGCCAACGAAGAGCAGATCTCTAACTATGTCCAGCTGGGGCGGTGGACAAACTGCTAGATGTAAGTAAATTTATTTACTTTTTTAAGTAGCTGCTATTTTAGGACCACACCACATAAGGGCTTTGTGCATTTTCTTTTGTGTGAGTTCAGACCACGGTATGAGTACACACTTAGGAAGGCCTGCTCTTGTTCTAACTATGGAAATGGCTGAACTGATCAAATTACTCACAGCATATCACTTGCATTACACCAAAGAAACTATTCCAACAAAGGGCTTTGATTTGATGATTGAAAATTGCCAGCCATTTCTGCAGGCCTTTGAAGAAATGGAAAGCTGAACTGATGATAACAAAATAAACAAGGGCAGTGGAAGGTTGCTTAACCTTTAATACTGATGTTGTGGTCATAGTTGTTTTATCCTTAATTACTAATTTCTTTAAATTAGATTAAAGAAAAATAACAAGAAGAGGAATTATATTCTCTGTAAACTTTGAGCAAAAATACTGATTTTTGATGATTCTTTTGATAGATGTTGTTGGATCTATAATTTGAATCATATTTCCTAGATTTTAAAATAAACATTTTCCCCAATTAAAAAGGATTGGGGGAGAGGAACAATTTTGGCCTGATGTTGATAAGCTGATTGGCTCATTCCCTGCGTCCCAGCTCCAGGAAATACCAACAAAAGATTCAGACTCTTTGCCTATTTCTTCAGATTGAGGGAGGGGGTGACTTGCTGTGAGTATGTGGGTGAGGGAAGGTGTTAGTAAAACAAGGTGGGAGAACCCCTCAGTCATTCTTGAAGCAGAAACCCTGTCACTTTTGCAAGGAAATGGAATGAGACCTCTGCTGGGGTGCCTGGGGCAAGGAATAGGAAAATCAGTAGCCAGAGGGATTTAGCACGCATTCTTGTCATTTCAGGGCCCAGACAGTAATCACAGCACGCATAACAATAAGATTTCTCTGCTCCAAGTGATTTTTACTTCCAGGTACATCATGGTTATTAAAAAGTAAATTGATCCATATTGCTGGGCCATGCCCACCAATTCTCGACTCCCCATCTTACCTAACACCCTTCCAAACACACAAATACTTGCAAAGGGTGAAAGAGCAAAAGTACTAATATGTCCATTTAACCACAGTATATCTTCAGAGATGTTGGAGGCTCAGCGGTATATACACAAATCCCCCTTCCCAAAGAGTAAGTGTGCCAAGTGTCAGCCACAGAAGGACAATGAGAATTCGTGACTCCAGATACGGTTGTTGTTGGGGTTTGTTTTTTTTTTGCTTTTTCTCTGGTTGGCCTAAGTTATGGAAAAGAATGGTAAATTCATGAAATGAATTTCTATTAGCCCATAATTTACTGAGCAACCTTTACTAAACTGCATAAAAAATGGCATCATGTTTGTTTCTATACCTTACTATTGTAAATAATGTTGCAACGAACATAGGGTGCATGTACCATGTCAAATTAGTGTTTGCATAGTCTTTGTATAAGTACCCAGCAGTGGAATAGCCGGATTACATGGTAGTTCTATTTTTTTTGAGGAAACTTCGTACTGTATTTCCTAGTGGCTGCACCAATTCACAATCCCACCAACAGTGCATGAGGAGGGTTCCCGTTCCTCCACATCCTCTCCGACACTTGTTATTTCTTGTCTTTTTGGAAATAGCCATTCTAACATAGACCGATGAATGAATGAAGAAGATGTGGTACAGATTTACACAATGGAAAGCAACTCAGTCACAAAAAGATGAAATATTTCCATCTGCAACAACATGAATAAACTTTGAGGGTAGTATGCTAAGTGAAATGAATCAGACAGAAAAGGACAAAACCCACATAACTTCATTCATGTGTGGAATATAAAAAACAAACACAACACAAGTCACAGATACAGACAATAGACGTGATTGCTGGAGGAGAAAGGGGGTAAGGGCACAAAACGAGTAAAGGGGGTCAAACGTGTGGTGACAGAGAGAAACTAGACTGTCGGTGTATGGACAGACACTGAATTCTGTTGCGCACCTGAAACTTATGTTATTAACCAATGTTGTCTCACTAAGAAAATAGTGCAATGGTTAACCCTAATCAGATAGTTTGTATTTTTCTGCATTTCCAAGTCAGGCTTCCTTCCTCCCCCTGCTGACATGCACGGAGTTCTCTCCTGCTCTATCCTCCAAATGTGTTCACAAGGCAGGGCTCAAGAGACTGATTCTTCTTCCAGGAGAAATGACTAAAGAGGCTTTAAGTGGACCCTTTTCTAGAATAAAGAGCTGCATTTTGAAAGGTGAGGGACAGAGGAATGGTATGTTTGGAGCCTCTGAAATCATGCCTGCCTTACCCAAGGACTCACACACACATACTCTTGAACTGACTCAGATGCCAATTGCCAGAACTAACTAGCAGCTCCTCACTTGTATTTCATTTGTATTAGTTCCACCAATACATTATGTATGGTCACTGTTGGATCGTGTGTACTTGCTGTGAGTTCAGTGTTTAAAGGAGCTTGTGGGGGTACAGTCCTAAACCTTGAGATGGGGGCTGTGTCTATATCCCTGGAGCCCTGGGCTTCCTTGCTTGTAGCTTCAGAGGCTGGGCCCCTTTCTGTTGGCCCTCTCACTAGAACTGGAAACATTGCTAAAGACTCCTGCTTCTTAATCTCTTCTTGATCATCCACTATTCTAGAGAAAGCAGGAGAGAGCACTGTGATATTAGCAGGAAGCTTGTACAGAGTCCCTTCCTGGCTCCTTTTTCCATTCCCCACCCACCTACATCCCCAGATGAGAGCAAAGCTGCTTCTATGCAAGCAAAACTCAGCATAGAACTTGACAGGTTGGATATTTGTGGGAACACTTATACCATGTGATCATCATCTTCTCCTCCCTTTCCTTTCCAAACCTTCTTTTCCTGTGGTCCCTCAGCACAGCAAGAGTCTTAGCATGCTACAGAGACTGATGCATGGGCTTGAGATTCAGATACTGGGGTTGAAATTCCAGCTCTACCACTTACTCCATATGAGATATTGGGCAAGCTTCCTAATTGCTCTGAGCTTCAACGTCTTCCTCCATAATATGAAGATAATAACTACTTTGCAGACTGACATGGGGATGAAATGGAATAATGCATGCAAAGCACTATGCCAGATACATAATAAGCACTCAGTAAGTAGTAGCTAATATTATTAATGGAACCATCATATATCTAGTTACTTGTACGGGGCAGCTACCTTAGATAGCATTCCTCCCCTATTTTCTCTGAGGCCAACCTGATCTTATGTCCAATTAATTCTATTTCCTAAATACAGTTGAAATCCATTTCCTCCTTCCCATCTTTGTTGTATTGGCTAAACACCTTTTCTACCATTCTTTTCTTTTCTACCATTATAACCTTTTAACTCTACTTATATATCCACCCTCTTTCTATTTTCAACATTCTGCACGTTTCCCAACAGGAGGCTCGAAAACAGAAACGTGCTCATGGCACTCCCTTGACGCAGGTCTGCCAGGGGCTCCAGCACCCCCTTCAGAATGCAGTCCCAACTCCTCAGCACAGCCTTGGAACCAGGGCCGCATCTCACCAATCCCTCACCTCTCGCTATGCACTCCTTCCTCCTGGAACAACCTGTACTTTTTACAAGTGCCTTTGATCAGACTGTTCCCAACACACACCTCTTACTCCTTTCTGCACATGATGGAGTCCCGTGTATCCTGCAAGACTCAGTGCCCAAAGTTCTTTACCAAGAAGTCTTTCTGACCCTTCATTCACATACACTATTTTGCTTTCTGTTTACAAGCATACCTTGTTTTATTGTGCTTCACTTTATTGCATTTCACAGATGTTGCATTTTTTACAAATTGAAGGTTTGTAGCCCCCCCCTGTCTAGAGTAAGTCTATTGGTGCCATTTTTTCCAACAGGCTCCGATGTTGGTTATCATTTTTTAACAATAAGTATTTTTAAATTTAGGGATGTACATTGTTTTTCTAAACATAACACTACTGCACAGTTAATAGACTACAGTGTACTGTGAACGTAACTTTCATATGCACTGGGAAATCAAAAGGTCTGTGTGACTCACTTTTTTGCAATATTTGCTTTATTGTAGAAGTCTTAGAATCGAACCCACAATATCTCCAAGGTATGCTTATACTTGTCTGTCTCCTTCTCTTCAGAAATGAGTTTCTTGAGGCGAGGAGTTGTGTACCTTGCTGCATCCTGCATTGCAAGCAACAAACATAGATGTTGAATCGATTATTCAGGAAACATTTACTGAGGACCCAATCTGCCCGTGCTAAGCATAGGGTTAGGAGCTAGATACATATTTGTTCTCTATCACCACACAGCTCCCTGTGGTTTTGTGACCCTTGGTGCCACAGCAAAGTGTAAGCAGGATTTGACCACCTACGATCTCCCTCTTCAAAATTCCCACTCATACCTCAATAGCTACCCACTGGTGGATATAAACATCCATGTGCAAATGTCATCCAAATTTATTCTCACAAAAACCCTGTAAGGTATTATCTAAGTCTTACACATAAGAAACCCAGAGCTGTGGGAGATTTAATACAGCTTGTCTAATGTCAACAACATGGTGATTGACACACCCAGGTAGTACAGAAGGAAGGGCGGTACAGTGATTATAAGCTAGCTTTAGGAGAGAGACTAGCCTGGGTTCAAATCCCAGCTTTCCCATACCTGAGCTGCGTGGTCTTACAAGAATCACTTCACCTCTTTGAGCTTCAGTTTCTAGAGGGAACAGTAATATATATCTATCTACCTCACAAGGTTGTGTGAGCCAAATTAAAAACTGAATATAAGCTTTCACTCCCAGAGCCTGGTAATATCCCGCGGAGACCCAAAATCATCCCAGAGTCCACATTTTTAATCACTCTGTGGCTCTTACTTTCTGAGGAAGGGTTGAACTGATAAGAAAACAGTAGATTCTATCATCTAAAGTTGCACTGGGAACTTGAAGCCGAAACACAATGCTCTTCTTTCTGGCCATCGAGGGAATTGCCTGTCTGCCAACTACGTTACAGATATTCCCTAGAGAACTCAGACCTTGTCAGCCATCAAATACTGAGACTTTGTAAAATGTGAAAGTCCTCTGACAAATACATATAGGCAGTGTTGTTTTCA
Source organism: Desmodus rotundus (assembly GCF_022682495.2). Classification (NCBI taxonomy): domain Eukaryota; kingdom Metazoa; phylum Chordata; class Mammalia; order Chiroptera; family Phyllostomidae; genus Desmodus; species Desmodus rotundus. The sequence goes on from NC_071389.1 coordinate 156,342,289, forward strand.
ACGCTAGAAGTCTACGTTGGGACCCTGTGATGCCAGCAAACTTGTCAAGTTATCTACAAATCATTTCCTCTTTCATCACTTCTCTGGTAATGTAACCATGACTTTGTACTTTCTCGAGCATTCACTAAAACTAGTATGTTGTTAATTCTGTCAGGTAGAGTATTTTGGTCTGATTTGGTAAAAATAATATAATCTTATTGGTATAATATAATGAAATGAAATTGTTTTTACTGATTATTGTAATCTTGAAACAATGGACAGTTATAATAATAATAGAAATGATGAACTCATACTATGTGTTAGGTGCAGTAATTTTAACACAGTACATTATTTCATTTAATAGAAAACCCCAGTGAGATACCTGAGATTTAGTGGGGCTAAACTCCTTGCTGTGGGTTATACACTGTGAGCAACAGAGCAGAAAATCAAACCTATCAGAAGTCAAGTTCCCTTTGGCCATTCTCTACAGGATACCTACTGCATATTAAGTCCTGGACCCTCGGGAAACCAGTATGAGTAACACACCTCCCCTGTCCTGACGGGGTTTACGACGTAGCTCCAACTTAAGTTCTGTCTCAGACAAGAGAAGGGATAAATAAACACATGCGTAGACTCAATGGACTAGTCAGGCTAAAAATAATTCAAAACTATAGTGCAAAGGAGAGTGCATCACTGCCCGAAATGAAGTGTGAACAAAGTAGGAGAGGAAAGTGTTAGAACTGGGGACTGAGAAAAGGCCATGTGAAAGATGCCATCTGAGATCACATAGTCCTCCATAACCTTGTCTTGGTTCTTAGTTCCAGTCACTCTGTTATTCACATTAGAACTTCCATTCTATTTACAATTTTGATTTAAGTCCCAGCACCTGTTGTGACTTTATCTCGCAATCAAAGTCAGAGGATCTGGCTTGCCCTCCTCCCTTCATTTTTGCAAGGTTGTTCCCTTTTAATGTTTATTTTCCCATGATCTGCCTGCAACCCTTGACAGGAGCACTGCCTCTGAGCCACAGAAACACTCCAAACGAGGAATGTTTGGAAATGAGGAAATGATGGAAAGAGCTCCGGGCTTGCACAGGAGTTGTCTTCCTTCCCAGGACAGGGGGACCTCAAAGCAGAGTGTGTCTTTTGGACTGGGGCATCGTATCATTTTGTGAAACTGATCTAGAAAGCACATTTTATATCACGACCAAAGTTTTACCTTTCATTTGGCACATCTGAAAGTGTTCTTTAAAAACACCAAAATTAAGTCTTAGTCTTAGGATTACATTTACTTTTGAGTTGGGGTTAACAAAATTGCACTTTATTGTTAGTTCTTGTCTTGATGAACTATTCGAATGGGTTAATAACAACATGAAAAAGTTTGATAGAAATACATAAATAATAACATGTGCATAAACCTATATAATTCATCCAAGCTTTAATCATTACATTTCCCTCAGATGGGCACTGGACTTGTTGGGGTGACCACTTTGTAAGGTATATAAATGTCGGATCACTATGTTACACATCTGAAACTAATAGAATATGCCAACTGTGATTGAAAAATAAATTTTAAAAAAACTCCTAAATAAACGAATAAGTTACCACATTTCTCTATGCTAATAGATCTTGTTAGTTTTGTGAGGCTTTGTCTCATGCAACTTAAAAAACAAACCCCAAACTCAGACACAAACATATACCTACCTCAGGTTTGCGTATATTTACAGGCTACAGTGACACAGGTTTTCTGAAGTCCTACTTCCCTTTTAGGGTACCCTTGAGCTATAGAACATGCCAGAAGCATTTGATATGGTCAAAACTGTGCACTGCTCCCCTTGTCCTCTGTCTCTATGCATCTCCTGCCACCAGTCCACCCACCTCAAGGTTGCCAGACCCTTTACTCAATAATGCAAATCTGTCTGGGCTCCCTGCATGGTCAGAACCCCCCTATCACTTACAGAATCAAATTCAAGCTCCAGGAGGATGAAGGTCTGCCACAATGCTTCAGCCTCACTTCCACCTGCATCCTCAGCTACCACCATGCACCTCACGGTTTCCAGCCTCCCCGAATGTCTCATCTCAGCCCCCTACAGAAGCACTTCCTCGCCTCTGTGCCCTACACCCAAGGCTACCCCTCCACTCCTAGTGGCAGTGGCCACTCCTCTCTCTATGAGTCATCCCCCTCAGGACCTAGAGTGGATGCCTGAAACGGAGGACAGTACCAAACCCTATAGAGACTATGTTTTTTCCCATACATACATATCTATGATAAAGTCTAATATATAAACCCTGGCCAGGTACCTCAGTTGGTTAGAGCATCATCCCAATTCGCCAAAGTTGTAGGTTCAACCACCAGTCAGAGCACATACAAGAAGCAACTGATGAAGGCATAAATAAGTGAAACAACAAATCAATGTTTCTTTCTCTCTCTCCCTTTCTCCCTCCCTCCCTCCCTCTCTCATCAGTAAATTTTAAAGAAGTTTTAAAGTCTAATAAATAAATTAGGCAATTTCACAAATAGAAGATCTGTTCTTACTGTAGACCTCAGCAACTTCAGCATATGATTTGTTTACTTTCCATACAAAATTGAAAACTTCCACCTTTTCACTTAAAAAAAGCACTTTGTGGCTTGACTTTGGCATACCAAATCTTCAGCATCACTATGCTTGTGCTTTGGGGAAATTAAGTAAAATAAGAGTTACTTACTTGGAAATAAAGGTTACTGTGATACCTTGGTAGAAAAAGTGATAAACAAGATGGCTACTAGGTGACTAACAGGTGGGGAGCAACCACAGCACGGAGACGCCGGAGGAAGAAATGACTCACATCGCGAGATTTCATCACACTATTCAGAATGGCACACAATTGAAAACTTATGAATTGTTTAGTTTTGGAATTTACCATGCAATATTTTCAGACCTCAGTTAACCAAGGATATCTGAAACCAAGGGAGGGGAGACCATGGATAAAGGGCATTACTGTAGGCCTACAGGCAAACATTTCTATTTGTCTCTCTCTCTCTCTCTCTCTCTCTCTCTCTCTCTTTTTATGATATAGGGGATGAGTTTTATTTGTGTTTGTTCAGGGGATTTTTTTGTTTATTTTTTTTTCAATTACAGTTTACATTCAGTATTATTTTGTATTAGTTTCAGGTGTACAGTATAGTGGTTGGGCAATCATATACTTTACAAAGTGCTTACCCTGATATTTCCAGGACCCCCCTGGCACGTTACTGAGTGTATTTCCTACACTGTGCTCTTCATTCCTGTGACTACTTTGTAACTACCAATCTGTACTTCTCAATCACTTCACCTTTGTCACCCCCTCCCCCAACCAACTGCCCCTCTGACAACCATCAGTCTACTCTCTGTGAGTCTGTGTTTTGTTTGTTTGTCTATATTGTTCTTTAGACACCACATGTAAGTGAAAGCATATACAATTCGTCTTTCTCTGACCGATTTATTTCACTTAGCATAATATCCTCTAGGTCCATCCATGTTGAGGCAAATGGTAAAATTTATTTTTAATGGTTGAGTAATATTCCATTGTATACCTGTACCCAGCTTTTTTATCCACTTATCTATTGATGAGCACTTGAGTTGCTTCCATAGCTTGGCTATTGTAAATAATGCTGCAATGAACATAGGGGAGAATATATTCTTTCGAATCAGTGCTTTGGGCTTCTTCAAATATATACCCAGAAATGGAATTGCTGGGTCAGAAGGCAGTTCCATTTTTAGTTTTTTGATGAAACTCCATACAGTTTTCCATAGTGTCTGCACCAGCCTGCATTCCCACTAACATTGCACAAGTGTTCCCTTTTCTCCACATCCTTAGCGACAGTTGTTTGATTTACTGATAATATCCAATCTGACAGGTGTGAGGTGATATTTCATTATAGTTTTAATTTGCATTTCTCTGATAATGAATGGTATTGAGCATCTTTCATATGTCTATTGGCCATCAGTATGTCCTCTTTGGAAAAGTGTCTATTGAGGTCCTTTGCCCATTTTTTAATTGAATTGTAAAACTTTGTTGGTGTTGAGTTATATGAATTCTTTATAAATTTTGGATATTAACCCATTATCATATATATCATTGGCAACTATGTTCTGCCACTCAGTGGGTTGTCTTTTCATCCTGCGTAGTGTATGTGAGCCCTCCTGTTGTAGCTGAGTCTTCATTGCTATGTGCTTGTCTCCTTCAGGCTGGCTGACTGTGAAGATCAACCCTGACCACAGCATACTAGCTGCTATGCAAGTGCTGACCACGTGAAGTAGAATTTGCCTCGGCAGGATCTGGTGCCTGCTGAGTACTTTCCTGGATGTGCTGCTTTTGGAACTATTGGATCCTGCTCTGAAGTTTTCTGATGCTGTCACTGGGTGTGTTGATGCTGAGCCCTCTAGGATGGACTCCAGTACAGGTCAATGTCAGACACTGCCTGGGACTGGCCCTGGGCAACCTGTTTGGAGGTCAAAGTGATCCACAGTTTGTGGCTGCCTCTGCTGGGCCTGTATGTGCATGGGAAGGGCCAAGCTGAAGTCCAAGGCTGGCTTCCACCACCACTGAGCCCAAGGCCAGGTGAGCAAAAGGTCCAGGGCACACTGAGATCTGCCTCCATCTGTCTCTGCCTACTGACTGCTTGTTAGGCTCAGTCACTGAAAGAGGCTCTGGTGATAGCTGAATTGCATGAGGTAGGTTCTCAGTGAGTCACCAGGTCAGGGTGGGTGGTATTGACCAGATGATACACATTCAAACTTCGTGCCAGTGCTGAGTCTGAGTCCACTCAGCTAAAGTCCCAGGGTTCACCAAGGCTAGCTGCCCCCTGTCAGGTGCCCAGAGACATTTGTGGTGGGGCTGGATATCAGGAAGTCATTAGAGGGAGACCAGCAGAGTTTATCAGGCCCAAACAGACCAAGATTTGGCCATGAGAAGGTAAGGCTCAGCACCAGTTAGTTATGTGAGGGGAAAATGATCCCATTGTAAAGCCACACAATTCAGTCTGTCCTAGGTTGTGCCCCAATCTCCTGGAGAGCCCCAGATTGGCAGGGTAGGGCCACCAGGAGTTGGGAGGGTGGAGCTGGTAGATCTCCCATGAGGGGGCTGCACCAGTCAGGCTCACAGAAAGGTGGGGGGAATGGCCTCCTCCCCAGAGCCATACAACTCAGTCTCTGACACCATGAGTCTGCAGGAACTCTTACACCCTGGGGCCCGTGCAGCTCTGCAAGGTGGGTAACAGGGAATTGGGAGGGTGGGGCTATTGCTTTTCCCAGGCTGATGCTGTATGGAAGAGAGTATTCAACCCCCAAAAGGTATCATCTGTGGTGTGGGAGAGGGACTCAGCACAGGGACCCTGGTGTCTGTCCTTTCAGCTCTCTCCCCAGAGCCACACGACCTAGTCTCTCCTCACATGATTCTATTCCACTCTGAGCTGCCCTCCATTCGTTGCTGCCTTCGATGAGTAGGTGCAAATGAGATGTCATGTACTGTCTCTCTAAGAGGGCACCGGGGTTTCTAGTAGACTCTGTGTCTCCCCAGTGGACAGAATCCCTACTGACTTTCACAGACAGATGTTATATGGGCACCTCTTCCTAGCTGCGGTGCTCCAGGTTGGGTAGTCCAGCATGGGAATGAGGGCCCTTGCTCCTCAAGGAGAACCTTTGCAACTGAGATATCCCTCATTATTCTCAGCCGCCACCTGTGGGAGTAGGGCCAGCCCTTTTCGTGTTTTTGCCCTTCCTACAAGTCTTGTTGTGGCTTCTTCTGTAAATCAATTGGTTATAGGACTTCTGTTCAATAGTCTTCAGTTGGTTGTTGTGGTTAATTTTTCCATATTTTAGTTGTAATTACAGTTTGGACTTTGGGAGGATCTGAGTGTAACTTCCACCTACTCTGCCACCATCTTGGATCCCCTTTACTTGTCTTTTAAGACCAAATTCAAATAGTCTCTTTGAGAAGGCTCCCTGTCACTCCTCCCCCCATCCTTCCTCTGCAAATGCACCATCCTCCCTGCCTGCCCTATCTAATGACGCTTTGTGCACTGTGCTGCCATTCACTGCCCGTTGGCTTGGCTCCCTCTCACCCCATGCCTGAACTCGAAGAGGGCATAATTATTTCTTCCCCAGCCCTTAACACAGTGATTTCTCAATCAACAAACTAGATTCTCAGTAAATAGTTGTTGCATAAATAAATGAACAAAATAGGTGAAATTTATCTTTTGCCTTCTTCCACACTTCCCACCACCAGCTGCCTTTTCTCAGCCTTCCCTTCCCACTGTGCCCACTTTGCTGCCACTGTTGACCTTCTCTTCAACCCTAGCTGCCTATTTTGTCTCAGCATATTGAAATGTACTCTCATTAAAGATTTTGATAAATCATAAGGCTGACCACGTCAACTCTCACAGGGGGGGTTTATAATTTTCTAGGTGACAAAATCTTGACCCAAAGTAATAAATATCTAATTGTGGGTGTTGAGCCTGGTCAGAGGTTCTCTCACAGTTCCTGCAACCCCACTGTGGCATTTTGTGGAGAAGGTGCCTGTTCGTGATTGTTATTGGCACCAAAATCTCTGTAAACTATTGGCTGTATGATCTGGGGCCCTAGGAAGTCAGTCTGTCTCAAACTGAATGGCCCAGCCATTCTTGTAGTACTACCAAATTACTGAAGCTGCTTGAAAAAAAAAATGAATATTTCAGCTTTTTAAATAAGGCTCCACATTCAAAAAATAAGGCAGGCTCTACATACTAAAAGGTTTAAGCTCAGCAGTTTGATTTAAATACTAATTAATTCGATCTTTCTTATTTGGTGAACTATTAAACATGAAGTTTTTTCCTAGTGGGGGAAGTGGAAATATAATTATTAAAACCCTAATAAGAACTTAGCAGAAAAGAAATCTCTTTCCCAATTGTCTCTCAGCAAATAACAAGTTAAAAGGTAAACAGTAACGATGGTGAGCGTAGAATAAGAGTGCCATAAACATCCCGCTTGGTTTCCTAGGAATTCTGAAAGTTCCCTCTGAGTATTTTGTGGAAGATTTTTTTAGGAAGATAAATAATGGATGGTGAGTTCTACCAAGCCTATACATCAAAACGGCATAATCTATATGGAAGTGACACACTCTCCAATTTCTGTACACCAGGGTGTTGGTGTTAAAAACAGTTAAACAGGATTCTGCCTGCCAAACCATCCCCATGCCAAAATGGTCCCTCAAACCAAGCCTGCTACCAGAGCAGAGAAGCCTATGAGAAGCCAATTAGAAATCATCTGGCCATCAGGAAGTGAATTTTTTTTTTAATCCTCACCTGAGTATACAGTTTTTTAAATTGATTTTAAAGAGAGAAGGGTGGGGTGAGAAAGAGAGAGAGAGAGAAAGAAACATCGATGAGTTGCCTCCTATAAGTGCCCTAACTGGGGATCAAACTCATAACCTAGGTATGTGCTTTGACCAGGGATCAAAAACCTACAAGGACGATGCTCCAACCAACTGAGCCACCTGGCCAGGGCTGGGCAGTGAAAGTTTTAAGTCTTTGAATCGTAATTGAGAATAAGACAGTAAAAATAGTAGTATTCTAGAGGTTCAGTGTCTTTCAGACTTATAACAATATGATACAGTATCAAGGACCAAAAATCAAATAAGATCATAGGTATAGAGAGACATTTAAAACCCAAGACACTTTATAAGTATCAGGTGGTGGAGTTACTATGACGGAGACACATAAGGTCACCTAACTGATAGAGTTAATGGCTAAATTGTCAATTATACAGGACCCCACATTGATGGGCAAATCAATAAAAGCCATTTCTCCCCTGCTCAACTTAAACAGGCTGTGAGCAAAGAAAACAATGTTATATTTGGTTTTCAGATGCTTGGGCTACCAAAAACCCATTTAAGACATCTGATTATAATACATGCTATACTAGATTATACATTGGCTTAGAATAGAAAATAGTTCTGCATTCCATCTCAGCCTCCCAAGAACTGTCTACCCACTGCTTTTAGTGAAGATGAAATTCCTTTGCTTCCTGACCCCCTGCCCCCAGAGTAGAACAAAGGTCTGGCAGCAGAGACATATCTCCTGGGATCATTTAAGCCTGGAAAAGGGAAGATGAGTTATTCAGTCCAGCCCTCTGATGGAATGTAGTGAAGATGAAAAGAATTCATGCAAGTAGAGCCTGTTAGAGCATCCTAGCTGGCATATACTAAGCCCTTAGTAAAGGTTGCTATTAATTGTGCTAATAGCATAATACCTTGGAGCTGTTTAGTGGCAGGGCTGGGACTAGAACCCACATCTCTACTCTCAGTCTTTCCAATAATACTGAAGGCCCCCACTGTGGAAAAACTGTGTAGAGTATGAGGCTTTAAAAATTGTTTTAAAAGAGCCGATTATTTCCAAGCAATTAATTTTATTGTAAATGCCACCATTTATATGCTCAGATAGTACAGTTTAAGAATATGAACAGATAAAGTTTGACTTATTTTAGATTCCCAAATTATATTTCCCACTTCCTTTTATAAAAGGAGTCAAGACATAAAAAAGTAAATATGGTAAAGAAAATCCCTGAATGATTGCTTTCATTAAAATTGTATTTGCCTGAAAATTAGACAACAAATCTTCATATCTCAGGGCTTTGACTGTAGAATTTGACAGTAGCCAGCAGATAAATGCTAACAGAGATACTCCCACAAGATGACCAGGCTTAAAAAATGCCACAGCTGCTGCAAAACAGCTGGGAGCTGTGACCTCCTGAGCCTTATCCAAAAACAAAACAAACAAAACAAGAAAATTATTCTACACCCTCCCCAACAAAACAGTAAAATATTTCTCTCCTAAATAACGCAGGGCATATCAAGCATAGTTAATTTTTCTTTACTCTGTAATCAAATAAATTAAATGGCTTGTATGGCCCCCCACCTTCTCTACCTAAAGAACATAATTATGAATTGAAAGAAATCAAACATTGGACATTTGATTTAAGTAACAATATCAACAATGATAATGGTCAGGATCACATGGAGGGATTTTGTAAAAAAAGGAAAAAGAGAGAGAGAGAGAGAGGGAAAAGAAAAGAAAGAAAGGAAGGAAGGAAGGAAGGAAGGAAGGAAGGAAGGAAGGAAGGAAGGAAGGAAGGAAGGAAGGAAGGAAGGAAGGAAGGAAGGAAAAGAAAAGAAAGGAAAGGAAAAGAAAAGAAAAGAAAAGAAAAAAGAAAAAAGAGTTCCATAGTCAAAATAAGTTAATTGCAGCACTATTTACAATCGCCAAGATATGGAAGCAACCCAAGTGCCTATCAATAGACGAGTGGATAAAAACATTGTAGTACATTTGCACAATGGAATACTACTCAACCATAAAAAAAATAAAATAAAATCTTGCCTTTTGCAACAGCATGGGTGGATCTAGAGGGTAAATACCAAGGAGTGCAATTGCTGGATTATATGGTAAGAGTATGATTAGTTTGTAAGACACTGCCAAATAGTCTTCCAAAGTGGAGGTACCAGTCTGCATTCCCACCAGCAATGAGTGAGAGTTCCTGTTGCTCCACATCCTTGTCAGCATTTAGTGCTGGTAGTACTTTGAATAGGCCATTCTAATCAACATGTACTGGTACCTCATTGTTGTTCTAATCGGCAATTCCCTAACGGCATACAATGTTGAGCATCTTGTATGTTTATTTGCCATCTATATATCTTCTTTGATGAGGTACCTGTTTAAGTTTTCTGCCCACTTTTTAATCAGGTTGTTTGTCTTCTTATTGTTGAATTTTAAGAGTTCTTTCTATATATTGGAGACTAGTCCCTTATCAGTTGTGTATTTTGCAAATATTTTTTCCCAGTCTGTGGTTTTTCTTCTCATTCTCTTGACAGTGTCTTTCCCAAAGCAGAAATTTTAATTTTAATTTCTTTCATAGGTTATGCCTTGTGGGGTATAGCTCAGTGGTAGAGCACTTGACTGCATAGATTATGCCTTTGGTGTTATAGCTAAAAATCATTACCTTGCCTAAGGCCATCTAGATTTTTCCTGTTTTCTTCTAGAAATGTTATAGTTTTGTGTTTTACATTTAGGTATGTGATCCATTTTGAGTTAATTTTTGAGAAGAGGGTGAGATCTAGGTCTAGATTCTTTTTTTTTTTTTTTTTTTTTTGCATGTGGCTATCCAGGTGTTCCAGCAAAATTTGTTGAAAAGAGTGCCATTGCTCCATTGCATTGCCTTTGCTCCTCTGTCTAAGATCAATTGCCTATAGTTACAAGGGTTTATTTCTGGGCTCTCTGTTCTCTTACATTGATCTACTTGTCTATATTTTTACCAATACTACACTGTCTTGATTGCTATAGTTTTATATTAAATCCTGAAGTCAGGTACTGTCAGTCTTCCAGCTTTATGCTTTTCCTTCAATATTGTTTTGGCTATTATGGGACTTTTGTGCCTCCATATAAATTTTGGAATCAGTTTGTCAATATCCATGCAATAACTTGCCTGGATTTTGATTAAGAACTTGTTGAATCATGTTGAAAAGAACTAACATCTTCACAATATTGAGTCTTCCTATATATTAATATGAAATACCTCACCATTTATTTAGTTCTTTGATTTCTTCCAACAAAGTTTGTCATTTTCCTCATAGATCTACATATTTTTGTTAGATTCATACCTAAGTATTTCATTCTTTCAGGTGCTAGTGTAAATGGTATTGTGTTTTTCATTTCAAGTCCCACTTGTTCATTGCTAGTATAAGAAAGAGATTGAGTTTTGTCAATTAACCTTGTATCCTTATAATTTGCTATCATCACTTATTAGTCGTATGGTTGTCTGCATAGACAGCCATGTCATCTGCAAACAAAGACAGTTTCATGTACCCTTCTCAATCAGGGTAATTTTCATTATTTTTTTGTCTTGTTGCATTAGCAAGGACTAAGAGTAGGACATGGAAAGGCACTGGTGAAAAGGGGTGTCTTGCCTCGCTCCTGAACTATCCAGTGAGATGGCTTCTGGTGGCTCACTGCTGGGGAGGATGATAAGTTACAGGTTTGTGTACACAGTCTTTACCAAGCGGAGGAATTTCCCCTCCAAAGCTTGCTGAGAGGCTTTTTGTTTGTTTTATCATGAACACGTGTTGGATTTTGTCAGATGCTTTTTTGCATCTATTGATATGGTCATGATTTTTATTCTTCAGCTTGTTAATGTCATGGATTACATTAATTAGTTTTCAAAAGTTGAACAAGCCTTGCATATTTGGAATAAATCCCCTTGCTCTTATGTTTAATTACTTTTATACACGGCTTTTTAAGATTATTTATTTAGTTAGTTTTAGAGAGAGAGGAAGGGAAGGAGAAAGAGAGGCAAAGAAACATCAGTGTGTGGTTACCTCCCATGTGCCCCCTACTGGGGACCTGGCCTGCAACCCAGGCGTGTGCCCTGACTGGGAATCAAACCAGTGACCCTTTGGTTCGCAGGTCCATGCTCAATCCGCTGAGCCACACCAGCCATGGCTATACATTGTTGAATTTGCTTTGCTAGTATTTAGTTGAAAATTTTTCATCTATGTTCGTGACTGACGTTGGGCTGCACCTCTATCCAGCAATTACCCAAAATGCTACTCCAGAAAACTAAGTCGAAGTCTACATTTTCTATACCCTTACTAGAGCAACTAGAAATGGTTTCTGCCTTTAGTCGAAAAGTATAAAATATTCCCATTTCTATATATTTCTTTAATCACACCATTCAGAAAGCCTTAATCCCTGCATTCTTCTTATCTTGCTTATTTTGTAAACAGCCCAAAACTTTAAAACTAACATGTAGACATCTATACCTTCAGCAAGATTTAATGTTAATATTTCAGGCAAAAGGGCTTTTTAAACCTATATATACATTTGATATCTGAAATGATCTCAAAATTCATGATTCTAAAATGATGACTTTAAAAATGAAAAAGATATTTTGATAGACCCAATGGTAAATTATAACTTAGGGTCCAAATTTTATTCTTCAAACTGTGTAGGTATAATCTGTGGGTCAAACATGGCCTCTAGCACCAAAGATAAGGTTATTCTAATATTGACTCAAGCCTCAGACACCAAAAATATTCATTCTCCCGAAGACCCCCAAACTCTTTTGCATTTAAGCCCACTGACTCTGAGTGTTAGACAAACAGAAGGAAAAGGTTTTAATACAAGTACAGGGTTGAGTGCTTCCTATGCCAAGTTAAGTACTCGAAATGCATTAGCTCAATCCTCAAGCAAAATCCTCAAGCATAGGTAACTTCTATTATTATCCCTAGTGTACAGAGGAAAAACTGAACTTCAGAGAAGTTATATGTGTTGCCCCAGGTCACATGCCTTGAAAGTGGCAGAGCAAAGAATTGAACCTTTGTCTGAGTCCAGCAGCGCCCAGCTGTGCTCAGCCACTGCCTTACTCAGCAGCAAATCTGGATCCACAGAAATGCAGGATAACAGGCAATCTGGATCAACAATAGCAAAGTAATTCCTACACTTTCGGTGCTAAGCATGACTTTGCTCACATGCAGGTATATTATATGAAATTAACATGACAACTATCCTACATCCCAACCCAAAGGGGCTGAAGTGTTTATTACTATTCTTGTAGAAGAGCTCTATTCATATATTGCATTCTGTACCCAAGCCACCTGCTGGGTCATCTGCCTGTTTCCTGGTCAACTTCATTTGCTAGGAAGCCCAGCTCTTTCTATCTACACTCTCTGGGCACCCACACATACTTTGAACCTAGCCCATCATCCAAACCAAACCTCTGCTATCACAAATTCAGATGGCTCCTCCACTCGAAACTTCCTGCCTTTAGACAAAGGGGCTGACACAGCTCCCCTAGTGTTCTAAGGAACAGAAGCCCTCTGATTTTGGCCTCTTCCCAGTGTTAGGTGCTCCTAAACTTACTAGATCAAACTAGAAAAAGGATGGTGAATAGATTTCCTCTCCTTACCACAGTCAGTCAATCAGCAGACCTTCCTGGAGTACCACGTTGAAAGGATTATGCGGTCTGTAGGCTCACTGTAAAAGAAGGTGGTGTTTGTTTGGCTAGCAGCATCTGTCGCTGCCATGGGGTAGGAGAGAGGCAGCACACAGCACACAGCACACAGCTTGTTGATCTGTGACCCTTCGAGGGATTGCTCAGGCACTCTGGTTATTGTCTCATGAACCCTCATGGTTAATAAGAAACATGTTAGCAAAGTGAAATCAAAGGAGCCTGGGTGCTATAAGCCATCAGCTTCTTTTACATTTTCACTTTTATTCCCAAGGTAATTAATTTAAAAATGAATCAAAAAGCCTCCTCCCAGGATGACTGAAAAGAGTTTCCCACAGACGAAGGTCATGGCCACATTCAGAGAAGACACAGGGCTAACTGCATTTGACCACAGAATGACAGCAGGCCCCTGAGACAGATGCAGAGCACATTACAAGTGAAGGGGGGCAATCAGCCAGCACTTCAGGATGTGACTGTGCCACTAAACAGAGTGAGTTCTGGAGTCCTGCCATATGTGCAAGTGTAATGAGGTCCACAAAGGTCAGCAACAGCAAGCAGAGCTGGCGTGGAAGGCTGAAGACCTGGGTTCTCATCCAGGCTCTTTCACGTGCTGAACTACCTGCTACACAGACGAGAAGACCCAATATGGTAAAGATGTGAATTCTCCACAAGTGAATTCATAAATTCCAAACCAAAATCCCAATACGGTTTTGACAAACTGACTCTAATATGTATGTGGGCCAGCAAAAACCCAACGACAGACAAAAAGTTTTAAAGGAAGTCAAGATACAGTGTTGGGGCAGAAGGGGCAGGGAACTATCCCAACCAGATATAAAGACTTTTTATATCAAAAGTAAAATAATCCAGACAGTGTCATATTTGTGCAGAATAAACAATTAGAACAGATGAACACATATGTGGAAGGCTGATACGTTTATGTTTCACCATTCCTTCATCAACAATGAACAGAACACCAACCACTGGTCAGGTACTGCTCTAGGAGAAGGAGTTATGCAGTGAAAAGAGAAGCGAAAGCTGATTAAAAAATCTTATTTCACAAAAATGTTGTTGTAATGTAAGATAACAGCCAAGCTTTTTTTTCCCATCAGGGGTACCCTAACCCCCTTTATCTTTGGTCCCCTCTATCCAGCCAACCCAGATGACCTGAACTTTCCATTTCGTGAACCTATTATGCCCAAATCCTTAAGCCATGGCCACCATGGCTTCACCTTCCTCTTCTCTTCTAGCTGACTTGGTTACTTGTCTTCCTTCTTTCCCTCCATCTAGATCTCACAGTAAAACCCCTTTCCTTTCTTATTGTTTGCACCCTCTGTATTATTTTTAGGATGAAATTCCCACCAGTCCTCCTCAGCAGCACCCACCACCACCTGTCTCAACATGGAGATGCAGCAAATGGCAACAGAATTTTCAGACTTCCAATCAGCCTCTGTATGGACTTGGGCAAGTTACTGAATCGCTCTGACTTTGGTTCCTTCATCTGTACAACAGATATTTCAACAGTTCCTTTTCAGGGCTTGGGGTGAAATACCCAATAAATGTATGCAAAGTGTCTGATACTTAAGTGGTGCCAAATAAATGGAACCTATTTTTATGTGGTTGTTACTTTAATTATTTTTATTTCAATCTGCTGGTGATCCCTTTCCCAGGACTTCCCCACACACTTCCATCTCTGTCAGAAGCCTCAGGGCATAGATCCATAACCCCAAATGCTGTTTCTTTTGGCCAAAGCCATTTGGTTGCTGAAGAGAGCTACTCTTCATCCCACCCACTTCACCCACAGGTCACATTATTTACTGAAACGTAATTACAACTAAATGAGACTGGAAGACGTTCACATAATCAAGCTACTGCCTCTACTGACCAAAGGGAAAATGCAGAGGCTTTTGCCACGATGGGGAGTGAGGACTTCGAGGGCTTATCAGTTATTTCAAGGGCTAGGCTCCACCAAGGAAACTTGTCCTCACTAACCTGCTGCCCTGGTATTCCAAGCCTGTACTTACCCATCCCCAGCACTCAGACTCCCACATAATCTGACAAAGCGGGAGGAAGCCATGTTACTGCTACCTTCAGGCCCGTGGTTACAAGCTTCTAGAGGCTCTTCGGAGAATGGCCAACATCCCAGTGCTAAATGCCGACAAGGATGCTCAAGGTGGGTCTGAGAATTACAGAAACAGCACAGACACTGCTCACAACTTCCTGGTGTCCCACAGGTGGGTCCTAAAGGAAATCAGACATGGACAAGCCCCCACCTCTGGCTCTCAGCAGGCCTTTGAAAGAAATGTGGGGATCAAAAGCATGCTAGGAAAGGCAGCTATGCCTGCAAAATTACCTACAGCACTAAGGACCTTTTGAGGAACAATTTTCAAATATATTGAATAATAGAGAAATCAACTTGATTTTTAAAAACATCTTCCCCTATTTACCTTTGTTAACCCTAAATATGGTTTAAAATTAACATTTTCTAAAATAATTTCCTGAACAAGATTTCCATTGCTAGGCTTCTGTTTCAATGATATGCAACCCATGAACTTGTTCATTCAGGAATGGATCAAAATAAATGCAGCTCGACTCTTTAATGAAGTATAGATGGTGGCATAAGACTAAGATATTCAAGCTCCAATTCTGATCAACCGCTACTGATTGTTTCTCCAAGTATCTTCTAGGATAACAGAGAAGGCATTAAATATGGATGTTTTGTTCAAAAACACATGTACCTTTTCGGGGCTGAGAAAAGACTAATATTGGGGGTCAGTGCCTGAGTAGGATGCTCCTATGGGAAGGCAGGCAATGATAAAGGCAGACAGTAATTAAATGTGCCCCAAAGTTGTCTCTTTTTTTTTTTAAAACTAGAACTGTAATTACAGGGCTACTAAACATGTGAAGTATGTAGTTAAGGTTTCATCAGCACTTTTATTGCAATACTTAGTGAGATTAGTCATTTTAGTTCTTCCCTTTCTAGGCCAAAAATGGAAGGCAGCTGTGTGTGCTCGAAAAAGGATAGTTTTCTGTGTTTATCCAGTGTATTTTGCCCCTGGGGAAATGTACTTTAACGCTTTTGCATGTCAAAATGAAGCGAGTAGGAATGATTGCTTTAACTACTGCTCGCAGACAAGGAAGCTTTCGCTCGTGGAAAAGCCACGTGGGCACAACACAGAGTGTCTGGGCCCACAGTCGTCCCACCCCAACCTCCTCCTGCAGAGAGGTGTTTCTGACGGCACTGAATAGTCCCTGACGTCGCTGTCTGAGCTAGAGGGTTCTGCTGAAGTACTGAGAGGCAGTTCATGACGGCTGGTTACCTCTCACGACCAGCCAATCACCCAAGAAGAGAAAGCCATGTTTTTGGTAAAGCCATGCCTCTTAGTGAATGAAATCTAAATCCAGGAGCTGTGACTGGCCTACACACATTCATCTTCCAAAGTATAAACCTCAAGGATTTGTTTCCACTGGTACATGAAATATTTGCAGTCTAACACACCAAAAAGTTTGAAGCTTAATTAAATTTTAAATAAAGTCCATGTTTATCATTTGTTCTTAGTTCCAACTTGTCAAGTTTCTCCAGGAGAGGTAATATCTCTCTTCTATAGATATTTTGAAGACTTACCATCCTTTTTATTCCAGAGGCCACCCAGTTATTTTGTTCCCCAATTCAGTCCATGGTCTAATAGGAAATCTAACGTGCTGCTCTGCAGAAGGGGTTTTTAATTATCCATAAAGTGGGCCCGACTTTTTTCTTTGTTTTTACTATATATTCAGTATTACTTTCAGGTGTTTGTTGATGTCCTAGTGAGTCAGATAGTAAGCAGCTAGGAAAATTCCTTGGCAAGTAGAATGGGGAAACCGAGACAGACAGCTGAACACAATGGCCCAGGAATTTACAGCCAGATACAAAAGGTCACCTCCCTAGAGATAGCATCTGGGCCTCAGTTGTGTTTTAGCTCCAGGGCCAGAAAAGCAGCAAAATCAGGTGGGCGGACACAAGGACCAACTAAAATCACTACCTTGGCCCTCACCAATCGGTGGAGACCATGACCCTGAAAGAGCGCACCTGGAAAACTGATGAACATTCTGATGAAACCCACCCTTGAGACCTCCACTTAAGAGTCAGGCCGGCAAGAAAAAGATAAAAGCCTCAAGAGAAAAGAAAGGGAGAGCAGCCTGTGCCATTCCCTTCCCCCTCTTCTTCCATCACTTCTTCCCCCAAAGGCCAGAATCTTCTAAACTCTAAGGGACCCCAAGAATTGCAATCAGGAGCAATCAGCAGCTGCTCATCCCAGGCTAATCCCCTGAACCTGTCCCCGGAGTCCATTTCTTCTGACTTCCCAGTGAGCTGAGGCAGCCCAGCCCAGGCTCTCCTGCTGCTTCTTCCATGCTAAGCCCTTCCTTGTTCCACTGCCCCAGCTTCAGTGAATGCATCCTCATAGTCACCTGGACTCGTGCTGTGGAATCTTTCCTGCACGAAGTCAAGAACCCACACACCACCAGCTGGCCCTAGCGGACCCGCTCAGGGCCAGGCGCCCTGCCCAGTAATACTAAGGCCCTGACTATTAAGGTTTTTACTCCAGTTAGTGAAGTAAGATCTAAAGACATAAAATAATTAAATGACCAACACAAATCAGCATACCAAAAGATGATGCTGGCACAGAGATATGCAGCTCAGATCCCCCCTTCAAGAAATGACTCACCACCAGCTGCAAGGACTGTGGTGAGCCGACAGCTCCAACAGCTAGTTGCTTTAGCTTTCAGGCAAAGGTCACGCTCGTCTCAAGAGGCCCTAGAGCACAGGCAGCAAACACAGGGCCCTTGGGTGGAATCCGGCCCTCCACCTTGTTTTATCCGGCCCGGCACCTTGTTTCTACCCTGCAGCAGCACTGAGCTCTCACTTAACTGTTAAGGAGTAGTTACATTTATACAGTCCTAAAATTACATCTGGCCCTTTGAAGGCAACCACGAGGCAGATGTGGCCCCCAGTGAAAACAAGTTTGACACCCCTTCCCTAGACCATAACTAAGCTAGGCAGTAGTACAAGGCCTGGCCGGTTCCACAAAGCAAGCATTCCGCTAACGGCCCCAGACCCCTCCACTGGGCTGGCACAGACTGTTAGGTCTGCGTGCAGTTTGATGGCTCCCCGTGCCTAGTCCCACCTCCCTTTATTTCCCTTTCACAGTGGTCACTCCTCAACAAACATGAGTAATCCTAGCTGTGTTTTAGAGACATAAACTAACCTGCAACAATGTCAAAACGTTAACAGAAGTCAAGAAGGTGTTGGGAGTACGAGTATGTTAGGGGAAGTGAGGGAGTGTTACAAGGGGTTTTAAAGTTCCCCAAGGGAATTGTGATGGTTGATGAACTTCAGATTCAACCACCTTGGATGATACCTGCACTTGAAAGGAAAGGATACCTGCAGCAGGAAAGATCAGAAACCAGTGAAGAAGAGACCTGGGCAGGCCAAATCCAGTGTAGGCCCAGGCAGGGGTCACCCAAGAATAAGACATCGGCCCTCCATTGTCGTCTGCTGAGGTGGACGCTGCAGCGATGCAGTGAGGGAAGTGCCTATCTTGTACTCAGAAAAGCTCAACTTGAGTCCTTGCTCTCTCTTTGACGACCTGTGTGTTGTTGGGCTGGATCTTCCTCATTCACTGGGCATGATGCTGATTCTCCCAGCTGACCTCACAGAGCAGTGACGTAGAATCAAGTGAGACAGTGAAAACGCTTTATTGGCCGAACAGCCCTGGGACCCTAAGGTGGTATTACCATGCCCCATCTGCAAGGCCAGGAGGAAGCACACATGGCAGTGAGCGCGAGCCCCACCCCCACCTCCACCTCCTCCAGACACCTCCAGAAGGCGTGCAGAACTCCCCCAGCCTGGTGAAGTCAGCAGCCCTGCTGGCCAGCCTCACCACCCCAAGTCTCAGTACTTACGCTAAAGATATATTTAGCAGACTCCTACCTTTTCAAATGTATACCAGTTAGTCATTTTGTTACTTTCTTCCTGGTATATTTATAATTTAATTTGGTGGTCCTGGCATAAAATATACACTCAATAAATATGATTGAATTGAGTTGATCCTTTAATTATTTATTCTATTGATCTCTAGATACTTTGTGATAGTGTTCACAAACTGATTTTTTATGATACTGTAACATCCTGTTCTGTACATCACCATGAATGATTTAGCCACTGGTTGTTAAGTAATACATTAACTTCTCCCTTCACTAGGAGATAATGACTTGAATTCAATGGCAATATATCAGGGCTGCATGAAAATAAATATTGATGAACTTTAGCTAATCTTTACTGAATTTTATCCTGAAAAAGTTACTAAAAACCCTAAGTTATATCTTATGATAAATAATCTTCAAAAGAACTGTCTTCTGGGCATGGGAGGAGGGGTAAATATTGCCTTTTATTTTGTTTTTGTTTTGTTTTGCTTTTTCCTGTTTATTTCTCCCCCAGTGCCTTCTGATAATAAAGTGGTTCATTTCCACTTTGTGAGGGAACCACTCTCCCCCTACCTCCACTTAGCTTGGCGGAACTGCCTATCCCAGTAACTATGGCCCTGGCCTCCAGCTGAGACAACTCACATGGGCTACATCACAGTGCTCATCCCCCAGCTTGGGTGGCTGACCCAGGAATGTAGATACAACCCAAGTTGGCTTAAATGAAGTAATTTATAGATGGGTATTGGAAGAGCAGAGTCTCTTCTTCCTCTGTGGGGCCACGGCTGTAAACTTGGAGCTATATAAAATCAAACTCCGCCTTTTCCGCACCAGACGGACGTCTGTGTGCAGTGGGAGAAATGAGATCAAAAGAAGCAAAGCAGAGTAAGGGGGAATGGACAAGGGAGGCAAGGACTGATAAAGGGGCAGAGAGAGGAAGAGGGAGGAGGGGGGAGGAGGGAAACAAGGAAGTAGGATTAAGAGGAAAGGTTATATAAATAGAGACAGAGGGAGGTTTATAGAGAAGAAGAGACAGGGGGTAATAGAAAGGAGAGGGGGGAGAAAAGAGGTGGGTGGATCTGAGAGAGAGAGAGAGAGAGAAGAAAAAAGAGTGGGAAAAGAAGAAGAGATTCCTGAGGACAACTATATAAATATATTATAGACAAAGTGAAATGTTTCTGCATTGGCTTACTTGTTAAATCCCAAAGAAGTTCGAGAAAGTACTATATTTTGTGATTGAGAAAATAACACACCCTTCTAGATCAAAGGGTATGAATAATCATGGAATAATAACCTTGAAAACTTTTGAAACACCATGCAAAACAGGGCAATATTACTATTTATCCACCTTATATAACTAGGTAATTAAGATTCCTTAGTCAGAAATTATATCTTTGCACTCCCTTCAATGCCTTGGATGTAGTAGATACTCAATAAATTTAAATTAATACGGATGGACGGACGGAATAAACACATTGAAATTCGGAGGGTCTTAAATTGGATCCTCAGAGCTACAGCCAAGACCCTATAATAAAGTGAGAAGTAGCATTCATCTGTGGCTTTCTCAGCCTCCTCTTTATGGACAGCTTTGTTCCTCTTTGGCACCCGCCTTGCCCCCTATTGCTTTTCCCACTTCCCATGTAATAAAAGCTGCTTTCAAAGGCCAAGCCAACACTCCTGCTAGAGAGTTGTAAAGGCCCAGTAGAACGTAATGGTCTGTTCCTCACAGGGCCTTTCTGTGAGAAAGAACAGCTTTTAAATAACAAAATGAATGTTTAATTCTGGAGTTTCTGGCCCAAGTGAGCCAGTGCTAGAAGCATTTGGGATGATGGCACAGGAAGGCAGGGGCCTCCTGGGACTTCTGTGGTCTCACAGGTGGTCACTCAGGTGCTAGTTCTGGTGACAGTGGTACAGTCAGGGTCCAGACTCGGAATTCCTGAAATCCTGACCACTTGTCCCCAGAAGTAAGCCTGTCTGTTTGAGTCTGATTTCACTTGTTTGTTTTGCTTTTTTATCTTGTAGGAAAATATGTAGTTATCTGGGCCACACTGAGCCTACTGAAATCACAGAATGTTTTCCAATGCTTTTAATGTCCACCCTGAAAAGGAAAAATTTGTCCCTATTCCACAACCCCAGAGAGTTTCTCAAAACCTATTAGAAATATTTCTTATATATAAACTAAACACAGAGAGAGAGAAACAAAAAAAGGGAGCAACTAAAAATGCTCCTTAGTGTCAATTTTCATCTCACCCCAGATTTCTTTTTCTCTGCTTCTGCCTCGATTTGCTGGTGAGGAAAAGCATGGCTTCCTCCTAGAATTTCCACGTATTTTCTCCATAAAGGCTTACGCTCATCTCGCTTGCCGACGCTGACGGACTGTCAGAGGCTGACTACAGCACTGCATCGACAGGTTGCCGAAGACAAGCGAGAAAAAGCACCATGATTACTATCGATGTCTGCCATGGGGGCCGAAGGGGAAAAGGGCGAAGCACATGCATCGATTGTTTTTCCCACTGGGCTTTCATTTACTCTTCTCCTAGTAACTGAGCCCAGATTTACAACCCCCCTTGCGAGCCAGCCCGTGCACCGTGGGCTCAGAATAGAGAATAAGATCAGGTCTACACTAATAGGTGTTTCTCCTTCTCTGGATCACACTGATAGGTTTATGGACAGTCAGGTGACCCAATCAGAGGCGGTTAGAGTTTGGCAGGGGATGCCACAACAATGACTCTGACTTTTCTTCATCAGGATTTCAGCTTGGAAGGATTTTACAATTCCTAGTAACTATCTTGCAATCATGAAAGAAAAATGGAGTCAACCCAGAAAAACCAAAACTCACTTGCTGAGAATGTAGTCAACCCAGAGGCAGTGGAACCAAAATTGGCAAGAGTAGCTCTCCCTGGCCACATCATTGAGCCCAATTGAAAGCCAGGCCTGAAGCCACATTTTTGCTTTGCTTAAGCTACTTTGGGTTAGATATTCTATTACTAGCAACCAGAAGAATCCTACCTGATACAGCCATTAATTCTATTTTCCTCCCTTGGCTATAACCTTTGTCTAATAGGTTTTAAAATGAGTGTACCATAAGGAAGACATCAAACAAAAGTTGAGGGTGAAGACTTGTTGATAGAATTTTAGGGGTCTTTCTCACAACCCTGGGGTCCCACATGCCAGAGAACTTCCAAGAAGTCTATATAAGATAAATCTAAGCTTCAAGAAGACCTGGACCTTGTCTTCAATCCGCCCTACTGGACATCCTCACTCCACTCTGGGAAATAAGAAGTGACTGGACAGCACAAGAAGGAATTCTTAAAATATGAGGGTGTCCTTCTGTCAAAGAACTTTGACAGAATCAATGAATATTTACCAGGAACCTGCCATGTGCTAGGTTCCGGTCAGAGAAATGAGTGCAGAGATGACGACAAAATATGACCCATGACATCAGGAGTCCATGAGGCAGCACAGGGCGCTCACCTATATTAGCCTGATCAGCGTCCCAGCCGTGCCCGCTCCGGCAGTTGTGAGGAGAAGCAGTGTGTTCAGATAATCAATCAAGGTTCCACGTGTGGAAGGAAAGCGTTCACAGATTTTTTTTTTTTACTTTCAACTCACTTGAGCACACACAGTACTGTGTAAGGAAAGAATTCTCTCCTTTGTCTCTGCATCACCTTGCAGAGGGGAGGGTTCCCTGCACGGTTTAGGTCTCACCAGTGATTGTTCTCAAGGTGCCGACATCAGAAGCTTCCTCTACCCTTCCCTTAAAGAGGCTATGAAGATCCCGTATCTTTGTAGTGTCACCATGGAGAGCACCCCCAAGACTAAGAGATTGTGGTGGTGATCACTTTGCAGTGTATACAGATGTCAAATTATAATTTTGTACACCTGAAACTTAATAGTGTTATGTGCCAATTTTACTTCAATAAAAAGTGACTAAGAATTAACAGCTTTCTTTAATCTCTCTCTGCACACTTCTGTCTTCTTTCATGGGTTCCCAAATATATATCTCTGTCCCAGATCCTATTCCTGGTCACCAGACCTGTACGGACTGCCGCACATGCCTACTCGTCCATTAACATGAGCGGTTAGGTACACCATGCTGTAAACAGAACTCACTGTTTCTACCCCACCCTGCTCTTCCCCATCTCAGTGACTGGTCCTGTTGTCTGCTGGGTTGCCCAAGCCAGAAGCCTGATTTCATCCTCACCTTCACTCTTTATTCACCACTCCCCACATCCCATCAAACAAGACATCCTATGGATCTCTTGTCTTCATTCATGTCTTTCCATCACTACGAGCACCACTCTGGTTCAATCCACTGCTCTCTTCCTCTCTCTTAGATTCCTGTTATTCTCCTAACCAGTGTCCCCACCTCTGATCTACCTGCTCTAGTCCAGTCTCCCCAGTGATTTTTATAATTCAAAAATATAATCATGTATCCCCCATTTAAAACACTTTAATAAGACCTCACTATCCTCAAAATAAAGTCCTTAACATTACTCACCATACTTTTAATTTGCTGACCTTTGCTTACCTTCCAGCTTCACATAATGACAACTCTCTACCTCAGTCTCCATAATCCATACTGTTCTAATTGCAGCTCTCCAAATGAAAAAATGCCCAATATTGCCTCTGAGATTTTGCACATTCTGGCTAAAATGTTCTTCCATTATCTTCTTTCCCAACTCCACATTCCTTCAGTTTCCTGATTTTTTTTCCTACTTATTCTTCCAGGAAGTCTTCCCTGGCATTCTACATCTGTACTGGTGTCTCTGAAATGTACTCCCACAGGGTGCTTGCCTTATCCTAAACTGTAGCTCAAAACCATGGAACTGAATTGCTTTCTAGAATTTAAACTCTTTGGGAGCCAGAACCATGACAAGTTTATTGTTGGGTTCACGATGACTTATACACATGTTGTCACAGAACAGGACATCAAGAAAGATTAATCAAATCAGAGAATGAGTTGA
The DNA here is from genome assembly GCF_022682495.2 of Desmodus rotundus. Taxonomy (NCBI): domain Eukaryota; kingdom Metazoa; phylum Chordata; class Mammalia; order Chiroptera; family Phyllostomidae; genus Desmodus; species Desmodus rotundus. The sequence goes on from NC_071389.1 coordinate 156,366,184, forward strand.
CAAGAACTCTTAAGAACTAGTGGGTGAAGAACAAACACAGATTAACCACAGATTGAGATTTTGATGGCACAAGCTTGCATGTTTACTAAATATGTGTTATGTGCGATTTCCCATTCATGACATCTCTACTCCAATGATCTGTGGTCAGTGTCCAACAAGAGGGTTGGGCTATGGTAGTGAAGGTGATATTCCTGGTATGGCAATAGTCATCCCTACAAATCTGCAACTAAGCTATGAAGTGTGTACAAGAAACCACTGGGTTTTTATTATATATTATTGTATATATATACACACACACATGTGTATATGTGTATGTATGTATTCATAAAACATGTCACATAGAACTTGGAAGCTGTAATTTCTAAACCAACACCTCTCGTGGTGTTCGGACGCCCAGCTACAGTAGGTCACATGTATTCTCCCTCTTGGGGCCCTGCTTCCTGCAAGGCAGGTCTGTGCTGTGTGATCTGGCCCTCCTGCCCCTCTCACTCTTTGACCCAAGGTGGACACTGACCCTCACTAGCCCAGTTAGGGCTCTTTCTCCCAAGAATTGGGAATTTGATACTAGTATCCCCAGAGCTGAGTCATTTGGCACGATCTCTAAATTTCCATGGTGTCTCACCTTCCCAAAGCCCACCTATTCAACTCTTCCTTAGAGCCTACAAGAATCTCCAGGGTCATTTTAATAATTTCTCTATTTTAAGTCATTTCCAATGGCTTCTCACCAAAAGAAACTTTCTAACTAATACAGCAGAAATATTACTAAAAACTATTGATACTATATTTTTCTTCTTGGTTCAAATTTCTCAAAGGCTACATTCTCTATTACTTGATTTTATGAATTATAGAATACCTTATCAGGGAAAAAGGAAATAATTTGATTACATCTTGTTAGAAGTACAAATTTCAAGAAGAAACAACTTTATGAAAAAAATATTTCTCAGCCATTTTTTTTAAAGGAAAATACTTTTTACCTTGAAGCCTCGCTTAAATGCTCTGCTCCAGGCCCACGCTGTGGGATGCGGTGCAACTCTGAAGGTACCTGGCCTGAAAGATCTGCAGGATTTCTCATGCCAGGGCCACAACCCTTAATATAGCATCCCTAACCTGTAATCCAGGCCTACGTGGAGGAGACTGGTGCGGTTCATCAGTTTCCTACAGGAACCACCACGTGTATTTTGAATCCTTTCTATATTGGAAAACATTAACACAAACTCAGTTTTACAATTTAAACTAGGTGTTAAAAATCACAATAATAAGCCAATGAGAAATATGCATAAATACTAAAAGAGTAATGTCTCTATTAATTTATAATTCTACTATGTATGCTACTCACACTGTTATGTGTTTATGCTAAAGGATCTCTTAAGTGTCTTTAAAATTGAACCCTTTTGTATCATACACAAAATCTCTAATTAGTTGAAGAAGAAAAACTGAAATTCCAGATGCTTGAGTGAATATTTTTTTTAAATCCCCCCAAAATAGTCCTTCCTCTATTTATTTTTTATTTCTTTTTAATATATATGCATGTCAGAAGAGATGACATTTTATGAGATGTTTTCTTTGATCATTTGTTTTGGTTCAAACACGCTTTAGACACTTAGAAAATTATCAAATTTACTGCACAGCAGAAAATAATAAAAGTCACATTATAGTTGTCGACTTTGCATGTTATTGTGGCACTCAGCTTATCCGTGGAACGGCTCTGCACGCAGGAAAGGGCAGAGGAACACAGTATTACCACCAGCTCCCAGCCCCTGTCCCAACTTCACCAAGCCCACCTTTTGGCAGTCCCAATGACTTCTACAGCAAAAGAACTTTTAACAAAACTCCATACGATTAGCAGTAAAATATACAAGTAGCCAAAGTTCTCATCAAAGGCTTTGCCAGTGGGAGCCACCTCTTTCTGGGTTAAGTCGTTAAGAGTCCCATGGAAAGACAATTTGCCGTAGACTTCCCAAAGATGCGGCGGCTCAAGGTCCCTGCAAATTGAGTCTCGTTCAGAGAACAGCAATGCTGGCTAAAAACCATGGCTTTCATTCCATCTTCAAAGTGAGATAGTGCAAGAATGCCAAAAATTCCACACAGCCTTCTCAAGTAACAATCCTGTCCTTGAGAGAGCCTTGGGATTTTGAGTTGTGGAATTTTCCACCCATTTATTCTTTTGTTTTCCATCTTCTTTGCCTTCAAGTGTCAATTGGCTCTTTAAGGCACAGCTGTAGAAATCACAGAGCTTTTTTTTTATTGGCATAAGACATATACATTATTCATCTATTCAGTTGCATCTGAAGGGAATCCAGTAAAGACACAATTTTACTTTCTAATGAAATATTTTGCTGCTTTTTTCCCCATGAAAAAACGGACTGAAAACTCCACCTATGAGCTATGTAAATACAACACTTCTTGCCTCTCAAAGCATGTCTGAATTTGACTTTATTAAAATATAGCCCTGCCTTTTGCTGTTACACTTCATAGTATCTGTGTATAAATACATGGCAGGTTGAATGTTTTAGTATTCTGTGAAGCCTTATGTACCACAATAATACCAAGAACACCCTATGCTCTTTCCCTAGCAAATACTGACTTCAAAGGACACTTTGTTTACATTTGTGTTACATCCTTGATGGAAAGCATGTACATATTGCAAGATTTGTTTTCCTCTAACTATATAAATACAGTGAAGCAGAAAATTCAAGTAGTGATTATACATCAGGTAATTTACCTTTGCCTCTGGGTTATTGATCGAACTAGAAAGCAGGATTAAGGTCATTATGACCTCACTTAGCAGGCCTTTCTGCGGCTACAGGAAATGACTTGTGCTATACTCAACACTCACACACCTTTCTACACAACAGAAGCCAGTTCTGAGTCCAGTTGTGCATTTGCCACACAGTCAGGTAATTACGTGATGTAAGGATAAAACTTCCTCTCCTCCAGGAGAGCAGTTCACCGCCCTGTTCTATAAAAGGGTCATGAGAGACACTTACAGAGTAGCAGGGAGCAATGTCTACCTGCGTCCCCATCTTCAACCCAGCTCTCCATGACCGAAGAATTAAATCCTTGAATAGTAACCTTCAACTGTTAATAAAAACACAGAGCAAAAAGAGATGTGAGATTCAGAAGATAAAAGTTACATTATAAAGGAGACAGTCATGGCTTCATAAGCAAAACAGAACTTTCTCAACATCTCACAGCCATCTCTTTAACCAATGCTTTCTCATCACCAGCAATCATGATTATTTAGAGTGAGAAGCAAAATATGGACAAATCTGTCTGTGGGCAAGTGGAGACAAGGCATAATAAAGAAAGAGCTAGGCGTGTAAGGAAAATGATGAAATGAACATACTTGAGTGCTTAATTCATAAGGAAGAAAACGTATCAGCTCCAGCAGGAATTTAACCCCTTGTGGTTGGAATGTCAAATACCCATGTAAATAATTACTTCTACTCCTTTCAGGATCAATCCACTCTAGACAGTTTGAACTCTCCTTTTGCTGTAATATTTGGGATGATTTCAAAGCTTGGTAAAGGCACTTCATAAAACTCTTTCACATACAAAAAGGTGCAAGTTTCAGTGTCTTGAATTGATCCTACACTGCGGAAATTATCATTTGTGATCATTTAGTTCTGAGCCACAGTAAAGTGTACCATTGAACTCATAGCTTGGCATCTCAAATGATAGATGGAGAGAATTTCTGGGATGTCACGCTTCAGGGGGTGGCAAGGAGGGTGGCCCTGCAGTAGCTGGTGTTGTGAAAGACCTTCAATTCAAATAGCACAGTGCACCCAGAACACACTCCAACTGTATCATGCAAGCGGTGACGCTTATCTCCTCTACAGAGGCTGCCGTGCAAACCTTGGTGTTTATTTGGCAACGTCACCTTTCAGTTTCCCCATTTCCGGTTGCCCTTATGTTCATTCTCACCTGATTTGTCTCTATAAACATGTTGGGGCAATGGAAAGACCTGTGGGATTTGGACTTTATATTTGTTAGTAGTGCATTTTGTGTTACCTTGGAGGAAAGGATTTGCTAAACTGAATATTTTAAGAAGTGGGAGAGAGGAGAAAAGGAGTGGTTGTTTTCTTTCCCTCTTTTTTCCCCCAGTTAAAATGTTTTGAATGGTTAACACAGCTGATGTTTGTATATAAATAAGAGTAATAATGTTATATGACTTCCGTTTATCGCTGGAAACAGGGTAAGATGGAGCAGGAAAGAGTTGAATAGGATGTGATTGGATAGCCTGGGTCCAAAGAGCATAAGGCAGGCTGTGAGAGGATGTGACAGGCTGCTAGACATGTCCAACTAGAGCAAACTCACAGGATAACTGGTTCAATCCAAGAGTTTTAGAACTGAGAAACTGAGCTTCAAAGAGCAAAGGATCTTTGCCCAAAGACAAAGAATTGAATGGCTAGGGTTACTATGTGAAAATAATCATTGCAAACATTTTTAATAAGAAAAACAAAAATGCACATTTCACAGACTGGACTTTTGCTGGCTATGTTACCGGGAACAAGTAAACTGCACCTCCCTGTGTCCCAGCTTCATCATCTATACAATTGAGACAATAATGGCGCCTACCTCACAGGCTTGCTGGGAAAATCAAATCAGTTAATACTTGTAAAGCATCTTCAAATAATAAGTATTTGATAACCATCAACATTGTTATTACTACTATTATTATTACCACCGCTATGGATAATTTATCTGGCCCCTCTCGAGGAAGTGGGGTTTTGTGATGTACTGGAGAACCCAATCCACTATGGATCAGCCTGCCCCAGTGGCATGGTGTAAACATTTAAAGAACACTGGGCCTCAGCCACGCTCCAGTGTAGAGCCACACAAAGGTGGGAGGGGTGGTGGGAAGAGTCTCATCTCCGTGAGTAATAGTCACGTACATGTACATAAAAACACTTAGGTAACAACATAGGTAGCATAGAAACCCCAAGAATCGAACTGAAAACCCAACTTTTCTTAAGTTCCATGTTTGATTTTTAGTAACCTTGACCAAGCCACTTTCTCCTACTTGGTGGTTTCATATCTGGTGCTAATAACAGTCTTCTCTTGTAAAGGCTGAATGTACTTGAAAGCATGTTATGGCTTATGAATTTTACAGAGAATTATACATTCTTAAAAGCACAGTGTATTGCAATGTATAAAATGTTTCTCTTATTTTGAAACCACAGGGGAGAAAAACATTCCTGCTATTCTTCCAAGGATTTAGCATTGACCATGAAAATAAAATATGTAGTCAGAATAGTTATGAAAAATGTGTTCAAAAGAAAAAGTAATGAGCTGGGAAGCTTGGCGGGTTGGGGTATAGCCCCAGCTTTCCTGTGGATACATCATAAAGCTCCAGGCAAATCACTCAGACTTCCTGGCACCCAGTTCCTTTCCTGTGAAACACAGGGTGCACTGGGTGATCTCTCCCTCTCTAATTTTACAACTCTAAATGCCATACATATGTTTGCATGGATCTATGAGTCAGTAAAACCTGGTATATTTCAGAAAATTATTTAATAAACAAAATATCTCATAAGAAGTTCAAGAGATCTTGGAACTCACTCTCAAAACATTGCATGATCATGTTTGGGCAAGGACTTCAAACCCAAGAAGGATGTCTTGGAATTGGGCTTCTTTTCACCGCCATTCACAGCTCACAGAACACAGGCTACCCAGGCTGTTGGTTCACATGTTCACACTCACTCTGCCCCAAGGGCTCAGAGCATTTGAATACCTTTCATTAATTTGGGGGGAGGGAGGTGCTTAACAATCAGAAAATGGTATTGCCTCTTTCAAAATGAAATGAAAGCCTGAGAGCACGTTTTATTCCTACGACATTTTCAGTAACTCAAAATGCTTTGAAAACAGTTTTGGCTTTGCTTCTTCTCCTTATCATTTCTGATTTGATCTATGTACAAAGTTGGTGATGGAGGCTGGGCCCAGGAATTATTGTGCCTGTTTTACAAATAAGTATCCTGGGGGCAAAGAAATAAAATAATATGCTTCCCACTTAAGAGTTGAAGGTCCTCACTCTCAGATCTCCTGACTCTGAAACGAAACCTGACCTAGTCAAGGAGTGACCTGTGGTCCCCCTGCCTGCAGATCAACCCCTCGGCACAGTGACTGGCCCAGCTCCCTGCAAGAGCAACGGCTCTCCTCCCACCCACTGCCCAAGTCACTGTCGAGGACCCAGGACAGCACTGAGGTAGTGCTCTGAATGCCTTAGCCCTTTAAGAGGACTTCCATGGAGAAATAAAATTCTCAGATAGAAACAATGGACTTACTGATGACCAAGTTAGACCCTGCTTCCCATGCCTTGTGGTTTCTCCCCATAAATGGTTTTCCTGTAATTCAGTGGCTGCTTTGGGAGAGCTCTCCAGAACTCTTTCATCAGGGTTATTTTTTTTATCCTGAGATTTTGGCTAACTCTCCCTGTTTATTTTTTAAAAAGGGAAGGGGTGGATCATGTCCTAGAGAGAAAACTCCTACAAGGTCCTAAACATTTTATATCCATGGGGATAATTAGGCGGATTTGAGAATTATACCCCTCTCTGTTAACTGACTGAGGAGCGGACCAACTTCAAATAACAAAGTCAGGATTCTGAAAACAAAGCTTAACTTTATGTAGCTCACTTTCCAGCCCCTGTGGTAGAAACAAGGCTGTGATATGTTTGAAGTGCCTGCCCTGGACTTGGTTGGCGACTGGAATCCAGCAGAGCCAGCGGGTTGGAAGTGAAACATCACACAGAGATTAGCTCCACAAGAAACATGCTTATGTTTGCATAGTATTCACGTTTCCACCTTCATAATGTCTTAATTTCATTTATTCCCCAAACTGAGTGACAGAGACAGCTGCTCATTATGGGACTTACGGTTGCATTGCTCCTTTTGCTGGTTCTATGGGAGGAGAGTTGTTGCTTTCCTTCTGGGTAAGGAAGCAAATTAAACACAGCTCCGAATCTCTGACTCCTTTTCTGCTTGTGATAGAAGATACTGGAGGCCGTCTGCATCATTTCACTTGATTCAGGTCCGCAAATATTGAGAACCTACTGTGGGCAAGGCATCCTGTTAGGTGCTTCAGGGGACCTAAACCTGAGCAAGATACAGCCCCATTTCTTAAAAAGTTGAACCAAGTGATTGATTGCTGGGAAGGGATTCGGGAGCACTGGGCACAGGGAGAGATGACAGGTCTTCAAATTCCTGTTTAGAATCAAAAGGATTATAATAAAAAGTGTACCTAGTGATCAGATACAACATAGATATTAGACTAGGGACCATATCTCCCTTGACATTTCCCTGCATCCCATTCTGATATTTAAAATAATTTTTTAAATGAAAGGAAAGAGAGGTATTTTGAAGGTTCCAAAAAGGGATAGTTTTTTTTGTTAAAGATTTTATTTATTTATTTTCAGAGAGGGGTAGGGAGAGAGAAAAAGAGGGAGAGAAACATCAATGTGTGGTTGCCTCTCCCATGCCCCCCAGTGGGGACCTGGTCCGAAACCCAGGCATGTGTCCTAGACTGGGAATCAAACCAGCAACCCTTTGGTTCGCAGACCAGTGCTCAATCCACTGAGCCACACCAGCCAGGGTAAGGGATAGTTCTTAAATTAAGGGAATAAAGATGGTTTCATGAAGAAAGTGGCATTGAAAATGAGTCCAAAATGTTGAATAGATTTTTAATAAACGAGTAAAATAATAACAAATATATATATGATGCACAATTTTAAATGGCACTGTAATATATATCATCTTACTTCTTAAGACAAAAAGAGGAGGTTCCCTCCAGGTAGGAAGTGTACCATGAGCAAGGCAAAGACTGGAAGCATCAGGCATTTGTAGGAACTAGCAAATACTTTTTCATGAGCACAACAAAACTTAACTGAGCACCTACTACATTCCAGATGTGAATTACAGGTGATACTAGGGTTCTGGGAATACAGATGCCTCTCTTCAAGTGTCATGCAGCCTGAAGGAGAGGCAGACAAAGTTGGCTCAGAAGTTTTATGTCAGGTGGGAGCAGGAAATAGCGCTGGGAGTCTATGCCATGACCATGTCAAAAGTGTCTTCAAAACTAGGTTAGTGTACAGTAGTTAACTCAGTGACAATAGAGGATTATTAAAGCTTTTGGGCTGAGGATACATAATCTTGTTTAAATACATGATTCATTTAGAGCAGATGAATAGGATTCATTCAGCGCAAGAAGAAATGAGGAAGAAAAGCTGCCTAGAAGTCAAATGCAAAAGTCCCAGGCAAGAGATAACAGGGCTCTAACTATGTTGACACTGAAGAGGATTAAAGAGAATGAAAAGAAAATGTCTGATATAGGCCAGGCTGAGTTGGGGTGCCAGCAGGATGTCAGGGCGTGGGGGGGGGGGTGGTTTATCCTACAATTGACCTTTGGGTCTGGGGTATTCATTCTGGGTGCTGTCCACAAGGGGGTGGTTGTTAAGGCCATGGGATTAAAATAGCTGAGATAGCAAGCGTAGGTATAGGAGGAGGAAGAAAACACTCCTGGCAGATATTTACATTTACATGGTAGAAATAGAAAAAGAATATGTGAAGACAGAAGAAATATGAAAAGAGTTGAGGGTCAAGATAGCACAGTGTCCGGGAACCCAGAGAAGGAGACTGTGTAAAGGGGGAGGCATCAACCGTCAGATGCTAAGCAGAAGCCTGGAGGTACAGGCTGAGATGAGATTAGCCACTGGAGCTAGTGCTGAAGGGGTCACTGCTGAAAAGAAACTGTAGGGAGGTCCAAAACAGAAAAGTCAGCACTTAAGAAAGTACAGGGCGAGCAAGAGCACGGCCAGGAAGTAGAATGCAGGGAGTCTGATGGAGGGATGTAAAATGAAGATATGAATGAAGGGGGAAGGATTGACTGGAAAGGGGAGGAAGGAATCAGGTTTGCAGATAGAGGGGTTAAATTGGCAAGGAGAAGGGTGCATGCTCCTCAAAGACAAGTTCGAAAGAAGAAAGTGTTTGGGGGTGGTGGTGAAAATACAAAGGCTCTCACCCCAACGATCTGGCCCACGCCTATGGGCACAATTACCACCTCTCCTTCAGATAACTCACACACTTCTATCTCCTGCCCTAACCTTGTCCTGCGCTCCTCAGCTAAATATAAAACAATCTGCCTGGCCAGGTGACTCAGTTGGCTGGACATTGTCCGGTGCACCAAAAGGTTATAGGTTTGATTACCGGTCAGGGCACATACCTAGGTTGCAGTTCAATTCCTCACTGGGGCCTGTATGGGAGGCACCCAATTGATGTTTTTTTCTCTCCCTCTTTCTCTCTCTCGCTTCTTCTCTCCCACTTCCTCTCTCTCTGAAATCAATAAATTATCCTCCAATGAGGATTAAAAAAAAAAATCTGATTCCACTTGGGTGTCAGAAAGGCACTGAAACTCAACCTGCCCAAATCAAATTCAGTACGTTTTCCTCCAAACAATGTCATCTCCCACTGTTCCCTCCTAAGGAAAGGATAACATTATCTACCAAATTGCTGAGGTCAGAAAGTTAGGACTTACCTCAGCACCTCCATTGCTCTCAAACCTCCCACCCCCACCACCACCAAAGGGTTTTAATTCACCCAAATCTGCCTTTGCCCATTTCAAAATTCAAGTTGATCATGGCCACCCCTGCTTAGTGGCTTCTTATTGGGCAAGGCCAAAGTCTGACATGACTGGCCAGGCCCTGCATGGCCTGGTCCTGTGCCCTTCCAGCCTCCCTCACACTCTCTGCCTGCTTGCAACCCCAGCCACCCTGCCCTCCCTTCACTTCCTTAGATACTTCCAACTCTATTCCACCTCTGTGCTTTGCACATGCTGTTCCACCTACCCAGTACACTTACATTCTGTTCACCTGGTTAACTTCTGTTTCAGGCAAGAAGGGAAATATCTGAGTGGTTAGGACTCCAGGATTTGGAATCAAACTGAAGTCCAATCCCCACACCTCTACTCACCAGCTGGATGATGCTAAACAACCTACTAATGTCTTCAAACCTAAGCTTTCTCACCTGTATGTTAACTTGAGTCCATACCTCACAGATAATTCATATAAAGCACTAAAATCTGGGCCTGGCACATAACAGCCGTTCGGTAAATGTCAGCTATTTTTCACTATTCTTCTTTCCAACCTTGGGTCAATCATCCCCTCCAGGAGGAGGCTTCCCTGACAGGTCACTGGCCCTCCGTCTACTCTCAGCCCCTTTGCACCCTCCTTCCTTGAACCCATCACAGATTTAATTTTGCATTTCTTACAAGATTTTTAGATTATGTCTGTCTTCTTCAACAGATTGAAGTTTCCTCGAGAGCAGGACTTTGCCTGCTTTGTTCATGCTTACAGCCCAACCCCTAGCACAATGCCTGGCACAGAGGAGACACTCAGTAAACTCAGTCCAATGAGAGTGACAAGGAAACAGGGGCAGCCCAGCCGTGGTTAGGGTCCATAAGGATTAGCGTATCAGCTTGTCTTCTATGCAATCACCCAGTATTTTGTCATTGAGCCATTTCATTTTTGCTTTAGTGGGGGCCAGATTACCAGTGTGTCATCTCATCCATGAATACTAGTAAGCTGTTATTAGCAATACTTATTTTTCATAAACTAGATGAATTGGGGGTAAAATTCATATTCATGCAGGCCTCATTGACCAAGGACATTTGGTAATCCATAGTTGAGGCTGGCAAAGGTGATGACGGCAATGACGATAACCTTGGAATTAACAAGGCTTATGAAAATTAGTACATTAAGTCCCAGAACACATTGGACTGGTAAGTGGGAAGTACAGAACAGAGATCTTGAAGGTCGTCTCATGTGTCAAATGAGAAACGGTGAGAGAAGGCCATCTCCCTTGTCCCCTTTAGCCCATCTTAATTCTCCGGGTCGTAGATGCACATAACGATGTCTACTGCACCTCTCACCAAATGTGACCTTCCACAGTCTTCCGACCATGAACTGTGACGTAGGGGCTCATGGGGCAGGCAACATGGTTCTGCTCCCTCCCTCCTACCATGTCACCTTCTTCCAGGTCTCTCTCCACTGAGTCAGCTCACATTTGGTTCTAGAGAATGTTTTCAGAATAATTCTCTTGGTGTCTGTTAATGGGAAAATACTCAATCATGGGAAATCCTATACAATCCTGAACTAATATGAGGAAAAGCAGACAGAAGATCCCTAAAACTCCCTCAGATTGCCTTTACTACAGCAGGTAAACCCTTTCATTAACGCCTCCCTTTGCTTCTAATAACAGAATGTTCTTTCCCTTGGTGGATCAGCTTGGCAGCTTTGGGATGACTGCGTGAACTGCATTGTCACTAGAATTTAAACTAGTATTAAGGGCCTTTCTTTTATGGAGTACCTAGTGGAGGTAGCAAACCTCAAGGCCCCAGGTGCCATCCCTTTGCAGGTTATTAAATTCAGCAGTAGTTTCAATGCCTGCAAGTTAAATCTAAGAGCTTTCTACACTTCACAGAACTTGAGAGGAGAACTGAAGTCATTTTAGCACTCAGATTGTGGTAAGTTCCTCAGTCTCCTATGACTGTTCATCTTAGGAGGTTTATTTGGCCTCTGGCAGACTGCTGTCTTAGTTGAAACAATGAAAGTACGATTAACCACAATATGATAATGTTGAGAGTAGCAATGAAAACCTTTTGCTTCCAGAACTTAGTGAATCTTTTTGAAGAAATGTATTATTGCATGGCCATTCTATTATAAAAGCACATTAGGATTTCAAAATGCAAAGTGGCTAAGAAAAAAAGGCTTATGTAACATTAGAAGGAAAAAAACTGCTGTCAACTTATATCTATGCTAAGATTACAACTATACAAAAATTACATAACATATTGACAGTAACTAGAAGAGGGAACATTAAAACAGCTGGGTTTCAAAATGGCAAAGTTAGAGATATATATTCTTTTTTTCTTGTTTGATTTCTGTTATTGTTATTATAGTGTTATTTGTACAATTCAAGTTTGTCAGCTATATATATATAGATATATATAGTGCTTAAAATATTGTGGAAAATCATAATTCACTTGTAGTACAGACATTAAAATCATACTCCACCTTAAGATTAAATGTAGAAATAATGGAACTATTCTACCTTATCTTTAAAAACTATTATTTATTCTATAAAATAAAACAGGAAACAGCTAACATAGTTCTTAAAATGGACAGAAATAAATTTAATTTCTCTCCCTTGGCAGCACTGACAACAGCCTCAAATATATTATTTTCTTCAATGAAAAATGATAAAACAAAATATTTTCATTAATTTTTTTCACTAACTATCTAGTAGACCAGAAAAACTATCATACATTTAAGGAATCCTTAGTAGGGCAAGGTCAGAAAATGCTTCAGCATATATTTGCCTCCTAACTAGAAGTGCTTAAAGACAGAATGCGGGCTGTGTGTTTACGGCCAGATTTGAATCACTGAATTACAGATCTACAAATTCAACTCGGAAAATAACCACACGGTTCCCCTGTTTTCTAATCTTTTGTTTATTCACTGCTTCCCCCACAAGTATCTGTCTGTTGCCTATAACAGCACAATACAGGGTTAGGAAAAAGTCTCACAATGAATAGGCATTTCCTCTGTCCAGAAATTTCCATTTACTTTTTAATTAAATAATTCCTATCCATAATAATTGGCTGCCTTCTCCCTCTGGAGTCCCATTAAGAGGTTAAGAGAGTTTGTGGCTAGTTTGTACATTATCTGCCTTAGACTTCAGGCCTTTCCTTGTGTCCCATCTACACAATGTAATCCAACAAAAATATATCCAGCTGAGTGACTTCCCAGAGCTGTTGGGTCAACAAGCTCTACCAGGAGGCTATGGAAATACGTTATTGGCCTTTGAATGCTGAGCTCACTCATTGGATAGTTAGCACAATTCATGCTGGACTTCTAAACAGTTCAATCAGGAATATGCCAGACTGTATGTTTCTAACCTTCCTCCTCACATGACTGGTTATATGTAGTCAGAGTTATCAGCTGAAAAAACAAATTTTGTTCAAGACCACAATAACAAGCAATCAGCTGAGCAACAAATGAACTACTCAATCCTGGTAAACCGATTGGCATACTAAAGATAATGAACTTGATTCTGGGGTGAATGGGGACCATGGAGTGATTTTGGAGGATAGGGATAATGTAATCCAGCTTTAAGATAAGAACTCAACCTAGAAGCTGGATGAAAATAAATTAGAGAGTGAAGAGATTGGCTGGAATAAGGGAACTAATAGGAAGCTATTGGAAAAGGTGAATTAGCCCAAGCCAAGACATTGATGATAGGCATGGAAATTGGATAGATAACAGAGTGAAAATGGATAAAATGATGCAACAAATTTGATGCAGACTAATGAAGAAAAGCACAGTGTAAAGACAGAGTTAAGAACACATAAGAGCTTCTAGCCTAGATTGTTGGTTAATGATGATGCCATTAAAATAACTGGGGAGCCAGAAGGAAAGGTTTAGGAGAGGAGACAGTGAGTTTGGTTTAGATATAACAATGAAAAGCTTCTACAGGACTTCCACGTGGAAGTCCATTAAGCAGGCCAAATGGTAATGGAAAAAATACAATTGAAAAATTTTTTAAAAAACCAAATAGGAATAGCTAGTAAAATTCTGAAAAAGAAGAATACTGCAGGGGGACTAGCACTAGCAGATAGTAAACCTATTATAGAACCTTGAAAAAGAAAAAGTAACAGTACAGACTTTGAAATTAAACCCTGGTTCTGCCACTTAGGTTGAGTGGCCTTTGGTAAGATATTTAAACTTCTCAGACTCTAGTTTCTTTATCTGAAAGAGGAAGATGGTAATTAAATCGTAGGGCATTTTGAATATTAAATATGAGTTGTATATGGGAAGCACTCACAGTGTCTTAAACATAGTAATAACTCAAACAAAATTATCTATCCTTGGACCACTGCAATACTCTCCTCCTGCTCCCATGTTTCATCCTTTGCCATCCTTTGCCTCAGTTCACATCTACATGGCAATCAGAGAGATCTTGTTATAACAAAAGAGATTCTCATTACTCCTCTCCTTAAAAACCTCTAAGGACTCAGCATTGTTTTCCCCAAACATGCCAATCTTGTTCTAGCCTCAGGGCCTTTCCATTTGCTATTCCCGCAGCCTGGAGAGCTCTTCCCCAAATTTCTCAAGGTTGGCTCTCTTTCATCCTACTGCTTTTATCTTACATGAGACCATCTTATAGAAGCCTCATGACGATTCCTCTTCATCCACCCCAGGCACTCTCCATATATTGTTGCTGTGTTTTTATTTTGCCCATAGAAAATTAGCATTTGAAACAAAAAGCCACGTATATATTTACGTTGTTTTCGTCTGTTCTCCCTCTTTAATTAGAATCTCAATTTCTTGATGGTTTGTCTGCCTTGTTCCCCACTATATCCCCAGTGCCTGGCATATAGTATTATCACCGTAAGTAATTTTTGAATAAATGCACAAACATGGCAGTGTATTGACCCTTAAATATAAGGCATGCATCTCTTCCTCAGTAAGACAAAACAGCCTAACTCAGAAACATAATCCTATGCTACTGAATTATTCTAACGTGGATGTTTCACTAAGGTAAGCCAATTAACCTCTCTGGCCTCCATTGTCCGTCTCATTATAGAACAGCTAATAATGGCCATTCTCCAGATGAAGATGGATGTAGTGAAGAATAAGCAAGGTGAAATCTGGCAAGTATCTCCAGTTTTACAAAAGGAAGACACTCTACTTAACTGTTCAACCCACTATAAAAATGACAGGCACAGGCCAAAACAACATAATCAAATTCCCCAAAGTCACATCAAATCACTGGACTACAAATCCCCAAATGGCCCTGAAACAATAGTCCATCAGAATCTCCACCAAGCTGCAGTGATTACGTAAACCCTAGGATCACAATTCAGTGTGGCAGTTCCTGAAATATGATGAAAAACAAGGTCACTCCCTACATGCATTAGTGATCACAAAGAAAATGCAAATACCTTTTGCCAGAGCATGGTCAATAACTCAGTTCCCAGGCTCCTGGCTTCCTTCTCTCTGTGGGCACCACCAATCAATGCCCCTCCGGTACACCGAAGCCCACTGCTGGAGCGTTCGGTCAGCACCCCGGAGGAGGCTTACTCTCTGAAAACCTTTTTGAGATATACAGTAGCCAAAGTGAAGAAAGTAGCTTAGTTTTGAGCCTTATTTCAGGCCCAGCGAATGGAAGCTGACTTTATAAGTACAGGATAATGATAGTTCAGGGTTACTCTGACTTTAACAGGATCGCTCTCCTGTTACAATGCTCATTGCCTTCTCTGAAGCCTCTATTAGCACAAGGAAATCCAGAAAGTGCAGCATATCTGGTGTAGGGGTTAAAACGGATTTTTACTTAGGTGGCCCCAGGTTTTTTCTTGACTTTGTCACCTCCCAGTTGTGTAATTTGGGGCAAGTTACTCTAAAGTCTCAGGGGCTTTGGTTTTTAATCTGTAAATGAGGATGATAATGACTACCTTCATGGACTGTGGAAAAGGAGATAGAGTAAAATGCTAAGCATGCTCAATAAATGCTATCTATGAAGTAAATTAATAGGTAATAAGTAGTTGTTAATAAATATGACTAAATCCAAGTTATTTTCTTTTTAGTCATTTAGCAAATGTTTATTGAGCATCTACTTATTGCTCAGCATTGTGCTAAATGCTGAGGCTGCAACAGAGAACATCATACATGACCCCTATTCTCAAGCAGTCAACAGATTTGTGAACAGGCAATTACAGTGTGGCATAATAAGTGCTATGACAGGGAGTTCAGAGTACACTGAGAATGCCTGGAAAGGCCCATTCCATGGGCCAGAGTCATGGAAGGCTTCTTGGAGGAGGTAATGCTTAAGCTATATCCCAAATATTTCATCCAAAGATTGAGCAGGATGGAACAAAGAAAACGATATGCATAAGAAATACTAGTCACAGATGCTCAAAGAACAGAAAGAAAATCATTTTCAAGTTGCTGAAAACAGGCTTGAGCAGGGCACATTAGGCTGGTAGGAAGGGTCCTTGTAAGTCCTCATTAAAGAGTTTGTGCTTTAATCTGAGAGTCATTGGAAACACAGTGAGATTTAAAGCCAAAGAGTGGCATGGTTGTATTTCACTGTTAGAATGAACACCCTGGCTGCCATGTGGAAAATAGATTTGTCAGAGAAACCATTATGAGTCCATGGATTAAGAAAATATCCCACAGCTTCTGGTCAAGATAGTAATGTAGCAAAAAGCAGTACTCCCATTCTGCCACAACCACATCAGAATTACAACTAATCTACAGAACAAACATCATTCAGAACCTCATGAAATCTAGTGGAACAGAAGTCTATAACTAAGAATTTAAAGAGACCACATAGACACTGGTAGGAGGGGCAGAGACACCGAAAGGGCTGGTCCCATGCCCATTTGTGGTGATCAAAACTCAGGAGGGACATCTCAACTTCAGAGGTCCCCACTGAGAAGCTACGGGTCCCAGCCCCGCACCAGATCCCCCTAGCACAGATTTCCAAAGCTGGGAAGAGAAGTCCCCATAACTTCTGGCTATGAAAACCAACAGGGAGTGTGGCTGAGTAACACAAAGGGCTCCTAGAGTCCTAGGCATCCCTCTTAAAGGTCCCTCTGGGCTCCAGCATTACAGCAGCAGCTTGAAAGGTGCCAGGGACCTATTACTGAATCATCTGGCTTTGGGAAAATGGTTTGAGGGGCAGCTTTCTCCCTAAGAGAACTGTTGGCAAAGGCCATTGTTCTTTGCTGAGCCCTCCCCTCACAGAACCAGCAGGTGGACACCATATCTGGCTAACACTGGTGATTCTGAGACCCCACCCCACCCAATTTGTGGGCCCAGCCAAGCTGTTTCCTGTGGCTTTTCCATACAAATAGCTTGTCTTGGCTAATGTTGTAGACTTTCCTAAAACGTCTCAAAGGTTCACAAACTCTAAATAGGCAGCATCTGGCTTTGGTGTGCCCTGTACTTCTTGCTAAGTGACCCCAGACCCAGCAGCAGATGGCCTTGGTTCACAGCTTGGCTCCTTCCAGGCACCTCCAAGCCCAGTACAAGTAGCAGCCATCTTCAGATCACTCCATAGCTCATGCCAGGTGACCCCAGAGCAGGGCACAGACAGCAGTTAATCTTCACCTGTACCACCCAGGAGGCCCCAGAGCCAGCATATAGATGGATAGCTTCAGACCACAATGGAACACCACCCAGCCACCTCCACATGCACATGCTCAAGGAGCAGACTCAGCAGGCACCAGAGCCCTGCTGAAGTGAGCCCTGCTTTGTACATTCGGCCCCTGCACAGCAGTTCCTCCACTGTATTAGCAGCCAGTCCTCACAGCAGATCAGCCTGGGGGTCAATCCTTCCCACTGATGGGACAATGGCAATCACGGCTCAACTACAACAGGAGAGTACACACAGGCCACACACTAAGACTGGGAGATCTAGCAAATCTATCTAATACACAGAAATAAATACAGGAAGGCGGCCAAAGTGAGGAGACAAAGAAACACATTTCAAATGAAAGAGCAGAACAAAACTCCAGAAAAAGAACTAAATAAAATGAAAATAAGCCATCTACTGGATGCAGAGTTCAAAACACTGGTTATAAGGATGTTCAAAGGGAGAGAGTAGATGAACACTAGTGAGAACATCAACAAAAAAGACAGGAAATATAAGGATAGAAACCATGAAAAAGAACTAGTCAGAAATAAAGAACACAACAATTGAAATAACAAATACATTATAGGGAATCAACAGTAGAATAGATGAAGTAGAGGATCAAATCAGCAATCTGAAAGATAAGGAAGCAGAAAACATCCAATTAGAACAGCAAGCAGAAGAAGGAGGAGGAGGAAAAAAAGAAGGAGAAGTAAAAGAAGGAGAAGGAGAAAGAGAAGAATCCAAAAAAATGAGAAGAGTTTAAGGAATCTCTGGGACAACTTCAAGCATACCAACATTTGCGTCATGGAATTGCCAGAAGGAAATCAGAAGGAGCAAGGAATTAAAATCCTTTTTGAAAACATAATAATGGAAAACTTTCCTAACCTGTTAAAGAAAGCAGACATGCAAATCCAAGAAGCACAGAGAGTCCCAAGCAAGACATT
This sequence comes from Desmodus rotundus, assembly GCF_022682495.2. Classification (NCBI taxonomy): domain Eukaryota; kingdom Metazoa; phylum Chordata; class Mammalia; order Chiroptera; family Phyllostomidae; genus Desmodus; species Desmodus rotundus. The sequence goes on from NC_071389.1 coordinate 156,384,315, forward strand.
TTTAATTTTTGGTATTTTAATTATGAATACATTACTTATCATAATTATTATCAAAAATACAAAAAAAAACCTTTTGGTGGTTTAATCATAATTAAACCACCAAAAGTTAAAGACAGAGAAAGAATCTTAAAACAACAAGAGATAAGCAGTTATCTGCAAGGGATCTCCCATAAGACTGCCAGTTGATTTCTCAACAGAAACTTTGCAGGCCAGAAAGGACTGGCACAAAATATTCAAAGTGATGAAAAGCAAGGACCTGCTACCAAGATTACTCTACCCAGTAAGCTATCATTTAGAATTGAAGGACAGATAAAGAGCTTCCCAGACAAGAAAAAACTACAGAAGTTCATCACCACCAAAATAGTATTACAAGAAACATTAAAGGATCTTCTTTAAGAAGAAAAAAACATAAAAATATGAATGAAATGGCAATAAACACATATCTATCAATAATTACTTTAAATGCAAGTGGATTAAATGCTCCAATCAAGACATGATGGCTGAATGGATTTAAAAAAAGACCCATACATATGCTGTCTATAAGAGACTCATGTCAGATGGAAAGACACACACAACCTGAAAGTAAAGGGATGGACAAAGATATTTCATGATGAAAATGAAAAAAGAGTTGGGGTAGCAATACTTTTACCAGACAAAATAGACTTTCAATTGATAGCTATATTATGTGTTCACCACCCCAATACAATACACAGATGATGTATTCTAGGACTGTACACCTGAAACCTACATAATTTTATTAACCAATGTCACCCCAAAAAATTCAATAAGAAGTAAAACTAAAATAAAAAATAAATTAAATAAAGGAAAGGGTGGGGAAAAAAGATAACATAGTATAAATCCATCACAATTAGCAAGACATGTTTTCAATGACAACATGAAGAAAAATTTCTGTTTTCAGTGATGTAGAAATTAACATCACTAAAATTAATGATAGAAGCTTAGAAGCTTCTTTGGAGGTTTTGCAATACATTGTACAATACAGAACTATATGTGCATATGATTTATAAATAAATAAAGATTAAAAAATAAATAAAACAAAGGCTATAACAAGAGACAACAAAGTACTCAGCAATTCCACTTCTGGGTATTTATCCAAAGAAAGCCAGAACACTAAATCAAAAAGACATACGCATCTATATGTTCATTGCAGCATTATTTACAATAGCCAAGATATGGAAGCAGCATAAGTATCCATCAATTGAAAAATGGATAAAGAAGAAGTGGTACATATAAAATCTTGCCATCTGCAACAACATGGATGGACCTAGAAGGTACTGTGTTGAGTGAAATAAGTCAGACAGAAAAAGACAAATGCCATATGATTTCATTTATATGTGGAATCTAGAAAACAAATTAAACAAAAAAGTTGACCAGAAGCAGACTCACAGACACAGAGAACATTTTGACACTTGCCAGATGGGAGGTGGATAGGGAGATGGTTGAAAAATGTGAAGGGATTAAGAATTACAAATTGGTAGCTATGGAATAGTCATGGAGATATAAAGTACAGCATAGGGAATATAGACAATAATATTATAATAACTATGTATGGTGTCAGATGGGTACTAGGTTTATCAAGGGGATCCCTTTATAAGTTATATAAATGTCTAATCACTGACTTGTATACCTGAAACTAATATAATACTGTACACCAACTTTAGTTTGAAAAATAAAAAAAATTTAATCCCACACAGATGTGGAGAGGTAGACATGTTCTAGAACTATTTAGAAGAGACAATGACAGGACTTGGCAATTGATAGAAAGGTAGAGTGAGGGAGAATGTAGAGTGAATTGCAGGTCAAACGGTGGTGCCCCTTCCTGAGAGAGGAAGCACAGAGGGGAAACAATTTTCAATGTTAGGTATGTAATAAGCTGAGTTTGAAATACCTGTGGAACTCTTGGGTGGAAATATTAACAATAAGTTGACTAATCAGGCCTGGATCATCATTGTTATAGCCACCTTCCTCTAGTACTTACTAACCACCACTATGCTACAGCCACACCTGACTTCTGTTCTTCAAATGCACCAAGTTCATTTCTGCCTCCAGGCCTTTGCCCCTGCTGTTCTCTCTCCTGGGGATCCTCTTCCCTCAGATGGCCAAATGCCTGGCTCCAGGTAATTCATATATCAAGTCAGACATTACCTCCGCAGAGGAGCCTTCTCTCACCATCCAACCTAAACTCTTTCTAAAGTCACTCTCAATCTCTCTGGAGAGCGTCTTCACTGCCCTTATCACTGTAAGAAATTGGTTTTTACTTTTGTTCCTTCACTTTGTTCTTGTTTGTCACCCATGCTCTAAAACTGTGTTGTCTGATACCATAGCCGCTAGCCACGTGTGGCTTTGTAAATTTAAGTAAATTAAAATTAAATAAGATTTCATCCTGGCTGGTGTGGATCAGTGGATTGAATGCTGACCTGCGAACCAAAGGGTCACCGGTTCGATTCCCAGTCAGGCTACATGCCTGGGTTGCGGGCCAGGTCCCCATTAGGGGTGCACGAGAAGCAACCACACATTGATGTTTTTCTCCCTTTCTCCCACTCTTCCCCTCTGTCTAAAAATAAATAAATAAAATCTTTTTAAAAAAATCTTTGGCAAGAGTAGTTTCAGTGAAGTGATCAGCTCAGAACCTACCCCGAAGGCTGAAGGGGAAATGGGAGGCGAATGTAGAAAACCTCCAAGTTCAGCTGTGAATGAGAGGCAGTGAGGTGCAATCAAAACAGAGTTTGTGCTTATTTGTCTATTTTTAAAATAGGACATTCTGAGCATGATTATACATTGGTATGAAGAGAAAAGTTGACATAAGGAAGGATGATTAATGCAACAGATTTCCTGAGCAGATGGGAGGTGATAAAATGCAGGTAAGAGGTAGAGAGATTAGCCCTGGATAAAAGGAAGAATGCCGCCTCTTCTTTAACCAGGAGGAAATGGAGGACAGAGAATGCAGACAGAGATCAGCGAGAAGCAGGCCTTGGCAGGAGCTCCTCTCCAATGGTCTCTTTTTCAATCTGGAAAGCAGAAGAAGAGACCACGTGCTATATGAATGGAGAGTGGAATGGAGTGGAAAATGTAATTTTTAAAAAATAAACAACTAGCCTTTATTGACATTCAGGTGTGCATAAATTCTCAAAAACCTTTCATAGTTCTCTTAAATCAGGAAGCTAAAGCTTCCTTCCATCACCGTGCACTGAAGAAATGAAAATAGAAAATGTTGATAGAAGTGGATTCTAATTGGGTGGAAACGGAAGACGGAACTGACCCAGAAAGCAGGACTTGGGGGGCAGCATGGACAGAACCAGTGGAGGCTGGAGCCTGTGAACTCTTAGTGACACCAGTCAGCAAACTTCCTGAAAATGCCTGGATAATCTCTTACTCTAACTGAGTTGTTAAATGCATCAGACCTTCAGCAATAAGAACCTGACCGCATCTCTCCTGTGAACACTAAAAACTGAAAGAAACAAACATCCAGCCAAGGGAAGAAAAATATAATAAATGTAGCCATTTTGTGGGACTTATCAGTCCCTCAAGTACATAAAAACCTAAACTAAAGTCTTACCCTTTTTGCACCTTCCTTTCTGCCTTATGCATTCACTGAAAGTTCAAAATCTTGCCCTTACAGGTTCATAAGATGATGCTAGTATTACAAGTTTTATTTAAAGTTAGATAAACATAAACCCTCTGTGCTATCAAAATGCAGTTAGGTCTATCTCCTTTACAGGATATAAAGCCCAGTTCTCCCTACTATGTGTTTCTTTCCTGTCTGTCTCCTTTAGTACTCACGAAGTACTTCCCTTCTGGTCACCAAACGTGTGCAGGTTTTTTACCAAGCAGTTCTCCATGACACCACTGGGGTGTCCTACAATTTAACTCAATCCTGACACTATCTACCTGGAGGTAGCATCTGATACTGCAGCTTAAGGACTTAGTCCCACCAGACTATCCCCCACTGTAGATGCCAATTCCAAGTCCAGGTTGCCACCTGTGCTTCTGACCAACTGGTTACAAATCAAAGGTTTCCACAACCCCCTCCTCAGATTCAATTAAGTTGCCAGGGTGGCTCACAGAACTCAAGAAAACAGTTTACTGATATTCACTGGTTTATTATAAAAGGATATGCTAAAGGATACAAGTGAACATCCAGGATGGAAGAAATATATAAGGCAAGATATGTGGGGAGGGGCAGGGCACTCCCTGCCCTCACGGGACACGCTACTGTCCCTGTACCTCCACCTGTTCACCAACCTGGAAGCTCCTCTAATCCACTACTCTTAGGATTTTGTGGAGGCTTCCTCATGGAGGCATGATCAATTATTTACTCCATTTCCAGCCCCCTCCCCTCTCTGGAGGGTGGTAATTGGGGCTGAAAATTCCAAGCTTCTAATCATGACTTGGTCTTTCGGGTAACCAGCCCTCATCCCACCCAGAGTCACCTCATTAAAACAAGAGATGCTCCTAGTGCTTTTATCACTCAGAAATTATAAGGGTTTTAGAAACTGTGTGCCAGGAACTGGAGGCAGGGACCAACATACACACTTTTTCTGTTATCTTACACCCTCAAAAACTTGTTCACAATTGTCCTAGATCAAATTTTAAAAGCCTCCTTCATCACTGTGTGGTGATGTAGTAGTAATAAAAAATATGGAAATGAATTCCACTGCCAATGGTAAAAACAGCTCTTGCTATTTCTCTTTATCTAAAATGTTTTTTCTGTTCCACTTATACCCCCACCCTCATTGCCTCTCACCCCAGCTCCCTCTCTCCCAGTGAGTTAATATTCTTCCCTTCCCATAAGACTCTTGGCGTTCTCTCTGCAGAGCTCTCACTGTCTTCATTGCAGACTCACGGCAGCAGAATGCCATGCGACCTTGTGCCCTCCAGAGCCCAGGGTAGCTCCATAAGGGCTCCATGCTGCAGCCACACCCTGCCTTGCCCAGGTCTGCCCCAAACATAGCGCTCAATAAGTACACAAAAGGCCCTCATAACTATCTGGGGGAAAAGTTGGATCCTTACCTCACACTACAGACCCACAAAAAATTCCAGATAGGTCAATATTTAAATGAGTAAAATAAAACCATAAAAAGAATGAGAGGAGGAATATGGGAGAATATTTTAATAACCTCAAGGTAGAGAGGGCATTTCTAAATTCTGCAATAAAACCCAGAAGCCACAAAAGTAATGATAGACAAACTCAACTACATAAATTTTTAAATTTCTATATATCTCAAAATACCTGGGCCAAGATCAAAAGGAATTTTAATTTACATCACAGACTAAGAACTAATTTCTTCCATGAATAAAGAGTTCTTACCAATCAATCAGAAGAAAAAAAAATTAAAACAGCAAAGTATAGGAATATACAGTCCTTGGAAAACAAATGATTTAGATGTATGAAAATATGTACTATACCATTCGTAATAAAAGAGACATAAATGTAGCTACAATGAGAGACCAGCTTTTGACAATCATACTGGCAAAGATCAAAATATTTGAAAATACTGTGTTGGTACAACATACACAAACCCACCTACCCAGGAAACAGCAGCAGAAAGGAGCAATTTGCTTGTGGGTAGCAGGAAAAGTCACTGAAAGCAGTGTGAGAGCTGAGCAAGTTGTTCCCTCTCTAACCTCTCCCCCACAGACAGTGCCACAACACAGCAAAGTGGGTTGCCCCTCACCCCAGTGAATACATAAGACTTTGCCCCTCACAATGTAACAGGAGCTCTGAGACAAAGAAATATGGTTCAAATGAAAGAACAGATCAAATTTCCAGAAAAAGAACTAAGCAACAAAGAGATAGACAACCTATGAGATGCAGAGTTCAAAACACTGGTAATCAGGATGCTCACAGAAATGGTTGAGTACAGTCGCAAAATAAAGGAAGAAATGAAGGCTATACTAAGAGAAATAAAAAACATATATGGGAAAGCAACACTGAAGGGAAGGAAACTGGGACTCAAATCAATGATTTGGAACAAAAGAAAGAAACATTTAAGCAGAACAGAATGAAGAAACAAGAATTCAAGAATATAAGGAGAGGCTTAGGAACCTCTGGGACAACTTTAAATGTTCCAACATCCAAATCACAGGGGTGTCAGTAAAAGAGAAAGAGCAAGAAATTGAAAACTTATTTGAACAAACAATGAACGAAAACTTCCCCAATCTGGCAAAGGAAATAGACATGCAAGTTCAGGAAGCTCAGAGAATCCCAAACAAGTTGGACCCAAGGAGGAACACACCAAGGCACATCATAATTACATTACCCAAGATTAAAGATAAGGAGAGAATCTTAAAAGCAGCAAGAAAAAGGAGACAGTTACCTACAAAGGAGTTCCCATAAGACCACCAACTGATTTCTCAAAAGAAACGTTACAGGCAAGAAGGGGCTGGAAAGAAGTATCCAAAGTCATGAAAGACAAGGACCTACATCCAAGATTGCTCTATCCAGCAAAGCTATCATTTAGAATGGAAGGGCAGATAAAGTGCTTCCCAGATAAGGTCAAGTTAAAGGAGTTCATACATCACCAGACCCTTATTGTATGAAATATTAATGGGACTTATCTAAGAAAAAGAAGATCAAAACTATGAACAGTCAAATGACAACAAACTCACAACTATCAACAACTGAACCCCAAAAAGAAACAAAAACAAAAACAAAGTAAGCCAACAACTAGCACAGGAACAGAATCACAGAAATGGGCATCACATGGAGGGTTAGCAGTGGGGAGG